>NW_019242592.1:600393-657493 GCF_002742605.1 Olea europaea var. sylvestris | reverse complement strand
ACTTTCACGTGAGTATAGATTAACAAGGTTGTTAATTTCTTTATGATAAAGAGGTTAAATTCATTACCAAAATTAAAAACCCTATATCTGGAATCTGTCAAGGGATAAACAAAATCTGAGTTTTTATGAAGTCAATTCAAAACATTAATGTTTGTGGATTTGTTGATATTAAGGTTAACATGTCAGAAAAATAAGCTCATGGAAATTTAATAGATTTTGATAAAAATTGATGAAATATATAATTGAAAAATCGTAGATTTCGTTAAATACATGGTTAAAATTCATTGTTAATTTTGACTTAAATTAAAATATAAATTTCAATCCCTACCAAATATGAGCTAAATTTGTTTCCACCAAATTATAACATTTTGTATATAAAGAAAAATTAAAATGTAATTTATTATTTTCTCTTCTTGGAAGTGAGAAATTTATTTGATAATCTTGAATTAAATGTGTCACTATCCCATTATTATTATTATTATTATTATTATTATTATTGACACATTGCAGAATTTATATAAACTTAAATTTTTTAAATTAAGTGCAAATAGTTGGTAATGTTTATGTTTGATGTATAAATCTGGAAGGAGGCAAGAATATCGTGACATAGTACGAGAAATAATGTTAAATATTCATAGTTAAATTGTTCTCTTGCGTGATATCTTGTTAAAATTCATCTTAAATTATAATGAGAATAAACAATACCACTTCAGTACCTAAGAAGAGATTTAAAACAAATTAAGTACAGTCAAAATCAATATATAATTAGGAACCACGGCAACATCTACATCTAGTAATTGTATCTAGTACTTAAATTTGTTAATTTAAACTTTTAATAGAAACTTACATTTCGAAATTTGTCATTCAATTAAAATTATGTGCCTCCCAGATGAATATCAATGAAAATCATGATAATTTTAAATTCAAAATACATATAAAAAATTGAACATTTGGAACATTTCGATTGAGTAGAAGAGCTGTTTGCAAGTAATGTTCGATCAATTAGGACCAATAATTCGCCAACCTACCATTAATTTTGAGTATGTGTATAATAGTATGCCAATGCTCCTCTCTTGTCAAGAAATCTTTCTCTACCCAAGTTTGGGTTTTCTTTACATAACCATCATATACCTTGCAATTGTAATTCAACTTGCTCTAGTCACTATTTATAGAGTTAAAAAAAAAAAAAAAAAAAAGAAGAAGAAGAAGAAGAAGCAAAAACTAGGATGTTATAGCCTAATTATGATAGATAGAAGAGATAGCTATAATCTTGGGTTATATTATACGCATCATATGTTTAACCAAGTTTCTTACCAAAATAAGATATATACACTATGTAAAATACAATTTTCTTATTAAAAATAATATTTTTAAAAAGTTAACTCATAAAATATGCAAATATGTTATATTACACAATATCTAAATTAAAAATATGCACAAAAATATAATTTCCTTTTAGTTCTTTGTCTGCTATTTGTGAACAAGCACCCATTATTCATTGACCGCGCCTTTTGACTTTAATCCTAGATCACGACTCACCCTTCGTGAATTGTTGGTGAACCTTGCAAGAAACATTTAGGTTTTCAATATATTAGATTATCACTTATTTGATCACGCCTTTTGACTTTGATCTTAGATCACGACTCACTCTTCGTGTATTGTTGGTGAACCTTGCAAGAAACATTTAGGTTTTCGATACATTAGATTATCACTTATTTGTAAAGTAGCTACTCAAAATTTCACTATTCTTTTTTATTTCTCATCAAAATAACATCAGCGTATCATTGTATTTAAATATTTCATGTGAAAAGTCAAGACCCCAAAACTCCAAAAACATCATGAATGAAAGAAGATGTTTAAAAGTGTACCTTTTTTTTTTTTTTTTTTTTGGATAAAGGGAAGTCTATTTTAACACATCCACACCTAAATGTGCACCTATTGTAGCATATTGTTTTGATTATGTTGTTCTATAGAGAATGGGAACTATCATATTCTCGTTGGAAACAAATAATGACTAGCCAAAGTCAATTTGAATAGGATGATGTCCAAACTAATATTTATATTTTCAATACATCCTGAATGTAACATTTATTTTTATAATGTTTGATATATGGAATTCACTTAATAAATGATGAGCGCGGGACTTAAAAATTTTGTGATATTAATAGATCGATTACATTAATGAACTCTTGATACGAGAAAGCCTCCATAGTAACGCCAATTAAGTGAAGATGACTATTTCATTTGATGGAGCAATTGTTGGAGATAAATGAACAAAATATTGGACTACCTTAATAGGTCAATTTTTTGAAATACGATATTAAGTCTCAATTTATCATACGAAACATACCAACAAAGTGTATGTCGACTCTGATACAAAGTAACGTACTTTCCATGTGGTAAACAAACGAGGGCCTAATACTATTTTTTGAGAAGCAATACAAGACCTTAATACTTTGCATTTATCCAACTAATGCCAATCTTTTTGCATTTAATTACGTATTACTATATCCTTATGACATGTTCAATAAGTTAGATTGAATTATATTAATATATAAAAAGGGGAAAAAATTAGTCTGCTATTATCGAATCCTTTGTGAACGTGCCAAACACGCCCTTAGCTAATAACATAGATTAAGGTAAAGAAGCAACCTTTTTAGACTTATTTTCTCTATGTTCCCACCCTTCTTTTGTGAGCTACAAGTGTTGTCTTTCTTTAAAGTGAAAACCATGATGAAACCCTTGTGCCTTTGTCGTGTGTCTTAATTTGAATACTCTTTGAAGCTCAAGGGATCTCTTTACCATAAAGAAAATCAGAATGTCCAGATGTTAATGTCTTTTCTACTATAATTATGCATACTGCTTTTATTAACAAAAACTAATCGAGTCTTTGGTTTCAAACTTTTGCTTAATTAATCTGATAACTTCTTGTCTTGAGTTAAAATTGTTTACCATTAGGCCTTTCAAATAAGTTACTTTTAAGCCGGCATTGTAAATTTGAATTCCCTTTTTTGTACTTTAATTAAAATCGATTATATAAATCACATTTCGTCATTCTATAAATCTACTCACAATATTAGAGCTAAATCCTTAACTATAACAAACAAATTATTCTTACTACTAATATCTCAACCTAAATTGCCTCTCTTATGAATATGAACCTCTTTAGATCAGCATACATACAACTCTTGGACGAGTTATCTTATCAATAATTTCATCTTAGACCTAAAATCTTAATCAGATTAGAAGTGTCAAAATGTATCGAATTGTCCATTAGCAGCCTTGCTTGGCCCCACCCTACATCTGGCTGTAGACATTTACAATTGGCTCCTTTCACACAAGATTTGGCAGTTGATTCTAAAAGTTAAGATGGCTCTAAATTTGTTGATGCAATGTTTCAGCTGTGAAACAAGTAAAGGCAACACAAATGTTGTCCCGTACAGACAGCAGGAATCTATAAACATAGATTATTGTTGGCCTTGGCAGTACAAGAAGATAGACTCCTTCAAAGTGACACTTCTCTTCACATATCCAAAAGCAACCTGCCTAAATTTTTTGGCACGGCAACTTTTGGACTCGACTTTGAATCAATTCTCTATGCTCGTAGAGACATCAACTCGGAAAGTTTCATGGAGAAAGAAAACGTCTCATCTAAATCACCACCCTCCTTTCAAGTATGAAACCACATGATTTTATGCACAAAATAAAGCTATAGATCATGGTGTCGTTGAGGATACAAATGGAGGGAGAAACTCGAGATCAATTTGACAGTTGATAGTACTCGTTTGATATTCTTAAATTGATGGCAATTAGAAAAGTACAAATGGAAATGATCAGGTTCCAAAAATAAGCAATTCCTCTCCAAACTGACTATTGTGATTTTATCTAGAATATACAGCTGAATATCAACCATCACCAAACAGATGACAATTTATGAGAGAAAGCCTTTAAAAGCAGCAAGAGTAAAGAATTTACAGAGAATGTGGATTACTTTTCATGACCGTCTTGAGGGTGGTCGATCTTGATTATAAGCGGTTGGTGAAGATTTACATCAGGGTCTGCCACAATGGGTAATTGTGGTGATGCGATATCACCATCTAAATCCGCATTTTCAGCCAACGCTTTGTCTAAAGCAGCTTTTGCAACTCTAGTTACACAAATCATTAATACAACTGCAAGCAGACCGGTTTGAAAAGTGAGTTTCCGCATGATAAGGTACCAAAGTTAGAATGCAGTACAAAAACTGCAGAATCAGGTAGCGGAATAAGTAAAAAAGTATTCAAGAAACCGACAAATTTAAAGAAAAAACAGCAGCTCCCAAAATGACTAATGAAATCTATGCAGACTGTAATGTCCAGAATGTAACGTCCGCTTATGTTTTCCTCAATTCTCATAATCCTTAGATACTATGAAATAGTCAGTATAATTGTTTTTGTTTTCTTAAGAAAATTAATTAAAACTTGGAATTACCTCATAATGACAAAACCAAATATCTTCGACGATAAAAAATCAGAAGTAGAGTGCTAGAGAGCTTCAAGATCTCTTAAAACTTCACCTCTAACAGAACTTCTCCCAAATTAGGATCTTATGGTCCTCGATATCATCTTTTGTTACTTGGACTGGGTACAGGCATGTGTCCAAATACAACCTCTTAACTTTAAGGTACCAGGATTCAGCAAAACGTTAATATATTATTATATTTTTTTTGTTATATCTAACAAGGTAAAATGATGTCTCTGTCTAACATTTTTGATTTACTTTCTAAAATTACGATCATTACAGAATATCAGAGAAGTGTCTTGTACCATGTCAGAGTGAAAAAATGTGAGATACAGGTACATCATGTTTTTAGAAGAGTGGAGCAACATTGGATTTTCAAAGGAGATGAATATGATATGGAAGTTTACGACACCAAACTTGGATTGGACAATAGTTTTCCAAAAGATCTAGGAAAATAAGCAGACATCATTCCCAAGTTACTTATTTTGGTCAGGAGATTTGTGCCAAGTATGAGAACTTGAAATGATCACTAAATATCCACTTGAGACTTACCAGATACCACAAGTCCCAACACAATAAATGCCTGCATCAAAGAAGAAGCTCATATCAGAACTAGAGGAATATGGCAAAAAGATGAGTGTGTTAAAACAGAGATGGAGGCCTTCCATCACTTGAATGGCCAGACTACAAATGATGAATTACCGAATAGAAAATACACCCCAAGGCTCTTACCCAACGGGTTTTGGAGAATTCATTCCATCCATGCGTTATATCAGAAAGATCCTTCAAAGTTGTCCCAACATATACCAAGGCAAGAGTAATTGGCTTCACAAAGAACAGTAGGGGAATCAACAGTAAGGTTAACTCAGCCGAACAATTTAGCAGGAATTTTTTTTTTAAAATTAAAGGGTAATTTTTTTTTGGGTGCGTTTACACCTTAAAACCCATAAATTCTGTACTGTAATATCAGTAAAGAGTTCTTAAAGTACATGTTTTTTGGGTGGCGTTTACACCTTAAAATCCATAAATTCTGTAATGTATTATCAGTAAAGAGTTCTTAAAGTGCATGTACATACCATCATTCCCAACCATGAAGCTAGCATGTATTGCCCTATCGGGACTGGAGTCACGGATAAGAGGTAGTTCAACATGTTAAATGGAAGTAAAGGAACGAGCCGGAGCAGTAACACTATCTGTTGCAAGAAATGAGAAATTCAATTAAGTAAACTTGACCAATATGCACGTATAGATAATGTATATAAAAATTAGAAATCAATAAAATCAGACTAGCAATCAGCCAGTACTAGTACCACACACAGAATACAGGACTAAAAGAGAACAGATAGACCTTAAATCCAGATCTCTGAATTGCAACTGCAACTGCCCGGAACTGTGGATAGTCTCTTAACTTGGAAATAACAAATGACCTCCCAATCTTCATTGTTGAAAAAAGAAGATAATATAAATGAAGATTTAAAAGAAAATACACTTTTTCGAAGGCTTTTTACCAAGGGTATCCAAAAAGAGGAAAAACAGTTGGGGAAAACAAACAATTATATTTGAACCTTGAGCAGTAATCAGCAAGATAACAGATGCCGCTATTAGATTTCAGAAACTTACTGTTCTGCCAAGAAGAAATGCAGCCCCGGCACCAATGACAGCACCAATGGAATCAGCAAAAAAACCCACTGGCAAACCAAAGAGGTAACCACCACCAAGCTGAAAGATACACCACGGTCCAAAAGGTTTCAGTTTTACACAAATTCAAAAAACAGAGAAAATTCCAGTTCCATATGACGATGTTCACAAAACACTTTGCAGAAACTATATCACAAACTCTTGAAATTTAAGCACCACATCATTACAATCTTAATTTTCAATATAGCTTGCCCAGCAAAAAGAAGGTGCATACGATGATTAACATTCCTTCCCTTCCCACATTAACCTCAAAAAGAATAGGAGCTTAAGTTTAATGCTGGAACAACTATAACTACAGGACACTGCTATAACTAGTAAAAAGCCATATTAGTTGAAACATGCAGTGTGAATCAAGCATAAAGTAACTGCAAGAAAAATAAAGGATGGATATCAATCAACAAAACTGAATTCTTTTCATTTCGTAATTGCCATCCAAAATATCAAGGGGTAAGCCCAAAAAAAAAAAAAAAAAAAAAAAAAAAAAGATGAAGAAGAAGAAACCACGTCAATGCCTGTTAATGAAGTCTTGAATTTGAAAATGCAGTTTTTTCAAAAATATACGAGAAAGAACTGACATATTAAGAAGAATGTTAATCCTTACCGTAAGTATTGAAGCTGGAACTGCCAATACTGTTAGGGGAATGTATGCAACAGCTCTGCAAGGTTCATACTACATGTGTGAGTCAGGATGATATTCGTATCTATAAAAATTTGAGACATTTCATAACGAACTTAATTGATAATGTGTTGTATAGCTGTACAGTAACTTGATTTTAATGACACTCAAAATCCTAAGAGCATATTTGGGTGCCTTATGATAAAAAATAAGCTCCAAATAATTTGCTTCGCTGAACAGCAACAGAGACTAAATTATTTCGTGACAATAAACTCTCTAGACTTCGAGATGAACAAAGTTCAATGACACACGGTCTAAGATAGCTCAATACATATACTTAGCTCACAACTTTTTAAACTGTACATCTCCGTCATGAGAATGAAGAATAAAAAAGAGAAACTCCTGACTTTGCCTCTGTTTTGTCCCCGTTCTCAAAAAATCATTTTTGCTCATAATCATTTTCAATTACACATTTTATGAGACCCACATCTTTTATCAACTTGTCAACCACACATTTCATCATTTTTTATCAAAATCTACTAAAACTCTAATTTTCATCTAGACCAAACAGGAACTTTATTTTCACATATAGATGGAAGATATATACCAGTAGAATCTTGACTTAGGCTTTCCTACACAAAGTGACTACACGCAAAACCCTATTCTATGGCATTATACAAAATCATCCTCCATTTTGACTATTAACTGACATGACAACTGAAGTATATCAGCAATCTCAAGTATAGTAGTTAAATCACACTTTTTATTTTATTTATTTATTTATTGAGATCTCAGCAGAAGATAGAAAATATAAAAGAATGTCAATTCAGAAATGGGTATGAAAGAAACACTATCGTAGTTATGTGGGTAAACATACACACAAGTTCACACAGAGTCCCCATATACAACTGTAGAATTTAATTCTTTGAAAGAAATATAAATTCCCTGATGCAATGTGAATAATGAAGGTGCCTTTTCTATTTCTCCTTTTCTACTTCCAAATTTTTTTAGCAAATAAAGCAATTATGATCTGTATTCATCCTCTCATCTGCCATATATGATCAATGATTTATTGGTTTCCACTTCTCAGACACATTGCATGATATAAAGACTTGATAGTGTCGGTGCACAAAAACCATACTTACAGCACAAGAGGACCCCAAGGACCAAGATCATGCTCAATCCATGCTAAGAAATCCTTCAGCATCTGCACATCGCAACTCTTTCAGCAACAGGATAACTAAATCACTCATTCATTTAAAACCAATTTTAGCGCAAGGCTTGCTCCTAAGATAATTGCCTTTCAGTAGTTATGTCTTTAAGTGATTTATATATTTTTCAAACTCAACCAACCATCTTCAAATAGCGTGATCAATTGAGACCAAATAATCATCTGTACAATATGCATCCGAAGAGATAATAGATCTTTCTCTAATCTGGTAAACTTGCCTTTATTTTCAAGAAGGAAAAATTAACAAGTGCTCAACCACAAAAAATAAAAGGTCTGCACTTATTCAACCAATTGAAACAAATAAACACTGAGATAAAAGAAGAAAGCACATTAATTGCAAACGAATTCATCACCAATTGGCCCCACAGAATTCAGATACTAAGTGATAAAAATATCACTTAAAATAAATCATATCGAAACAGTTAAATTATTTAAAATAAATCATAATTAACATATCCAATAATCCTAACAGGCCAGGTTTAGATCAGAAAGTTTCCAACTAAACACCGAAACAAACAAAAATGTGCAAAAATAAAAACAACCCAGAACCCAAAACCCTTAGGAACAGCCCAAAAGCACCAAAACAATCACCATCAATCAAAATAAAAGAAACATCTCTATCAGAAAACATTTGATGTAGTCCAAGAAAATACCAAAACAAACAAAATTAAGCAACTCAAAAGGGACAGATGGAAAAAATCTTACCTTTTCGACAGGCAGAGTGAGGCAAGCGGTGGCAATGCCCGCGATCAGAAGTAAAAGGAGGGTTATTTTGAAAAAAGAAACCCAACTAAATTTGAAACCCATTTTTATCGAATTTGGGGAGAAAAATGAAAATCTCTTGCTCCAAGGTCTGCACTCCTCTTCTTGGTCCTCTGGTATAGCTTGTTTCAATGACAAGCGAGGCCTCAAGTTAATTCCCCCTAAATTTGCCAGATTGATTTCAAAAAACTATATAGCATGAACAGGAAAGGGGGAAAAAAACAAAACAAAACAAAATTTGAAACTTTAGCCCATTAAGTTCAAAAATCAAAGTGATCTACATAAAAAACAGGTTCTTTAGGTTGTTTATGTGCTTGCGAAAAATATGAGAGACGGGTTTACTATGGGTTCTTACGAAGAGATTTGGATTTCTTTCTTTTTCTTTTTCCTTTGTCTTTCGCTAGATCATTTTTACGCCGTGATTGTGATTGTTCTTTGTTGAGATGCTAAGATACGGTCCCGGGGAAAGAAGGGTTACACGTACCTGTTTCTTGCACCTGCGAGGATTATTTGCAATTTTGGGTATTAAACTTTTTTTTTCTTTACTCTCTTTCAAAGGGTTTTTGGCCTGTTTTGATTGTGAGAATTCATTTTTTTGACTGTTAGAGTGAAATTTGTGAGTAAGTAAAAATAACGATTGAAATAGTGAAATAACGATCAAAAATTTGATTTTTCGGAGTGAAAAATTGTTACCAAGCGATGGCTTAATTTAGGGTTGGGCAAAATAACATGAACAACCAAAGCAAATGAGAATGAAATTGACCTGGCTGATTTATTTATGCTTGGGTCTATTTTAATTTAAACTATATTGATTCTAGAACTAGTTTGTTATCGATCCTTTACAAACGGACCAATTAATCCAATTTTTTTTCGCATCACTATTAGCTTAATTTAAATCACACAAGAGAACATCTTGTACACTTCAAATTCAAAACCCTAATTTCGTCTTTCAAATTTTCAATTTTGTTTTTTGCATTGAATGTGACTTATTTACCGTTCGAATTTTGCATTGCAATAATAATTTGGAAATTTTGTTTAGGGATCGAATCGAACCGAACCAAATCAAATTGGAAAATATTTGGTTTTGATTTGATAGATAGAACTCATGGTTCCATTACAAGACAACCATTTTGTTTTTGATTTCTCTTTTACGTTCCATTTCAATCAAGTTCTCCTATTGCTACAAAAATATTCTCCCTTGGATGAGATAGAGGAAGAAGTAGAAACTAAACTCACCCACTAGTCATAATTACGCGGCTGGGCTAAAAGCCACAATGTTCCACTAGCTTGTGAGCATGAAACATGTGTGAAACTATTTGGACGATGTATTAGTATCATTGAAGCACTAGTTTGATCATGTGGATTAGAGTTTGTGTGGATTTAACGAGATCGTTGAAATGTTATATCTGAGTTTCATTGGTAATTATCTCCTCTCGTCCAATGAGCGACTTTTGGACTTTTGTTAACATTGTGGCATTATTAGACGTAAGTACTACGATTGTGTTAAGAAGAATTCTAGACCGTAGAAACATGGAGAATGGCCGAGAGTCAACATTTAGATGATCGGTGAGGCAAAACAGCATTAATCAATTCAGGCGATGGACATTGATACAGATTTGATGAAATGCCTATAATTCAAGGATTGGCAGAATATATCCTTCCTGCTAAAGACCACCACATAAATTGTTGATCATATTGATTTAGTCCCCTAGTTAACAGGGGCGATCTCTACCTAACCTACAATTTAATCTAAGCTTAGTAGTTCAATTATAGTTTGTTGGATTTTATATATGATCTTATCCCAATAAATTGCTAATAGAATAATGGGACTCATAGAATTTTGAAACGACCGATTTGTCAAAAGAGACAATAAATAATATCACAAATGGATTAATCTATTTGTACAACTTAGATGATAATTTGGATAACAATATTGTGTGTTGTAAAAAACTTAATGACCGCAAAAATAAGTTGATGTGAAAACTGGCAAATAAATTAATGCCACATGTCATGTTGTCAACCGAATTGTAAACAATGATTGTACACCAAGCATGATTCATAAAAAATTAATAGAAAAATGTATAATAATAGTTCGCTTACTATCCCCTCCGGTCTTGTGCAATCAGGAGGAAAAAAAGAGAGTGACTGCCATGAAAATCATGACTTGAGATTTGTTGTCCCAATTCAACTCGTAAAAAAAACACGAAATAACTATATCCCACCCAAAATTTGATTTGTGTTGTGTCCAAATTTGATTTAGGAGACAGCCAAAAGAACAACCGAACATGAAGATGAGTACAATAGATGTGAACTCCTAAATAAAATATCCATTGATGACTTTAAATGTCCATGTAAAGGTGGGATTCCAAAGGCTTGAAAAAGTTTGAAATTATTGTCCATCAATCAATTCTTGTTCATTCTAGTATCCAATCGTGTGTATCGAACATGCACTTGCAAGCTTAGTTATTAATGAATTCAAATACACTTTAACAAGCCTGTATGAAAACTTTTGTTGTCGAATCTAAGAACAGGCATATTTCTGCAAGTCTCATAAATGATAACTCTTTTGAGTTCCAGACAAAACCTAAGTCTATTTGTGTGGACTTCAGACAACTGTTTCCTTGCCAAGGTTCCACCTAAGTAAAAATTATTTGCGGAAAAAAAGGTGAATAAGTCAAGTCGTAGAGGAGCAATGCTGGGGGAGAGTGTCTAGTAATCCATGTGAAGCAATGGAATGTAAACACATTTAAGAATTTTATAACATAGAAAACTCGACTGCAAAAAATATGTGAACGAAATAAATCTCACAACAGATACTACAATGGGAAAAATTCTGAATAACGTATCATCAATCTCAATAGAACTACACGATGATGAAATGAATTCAATGCTCAAACCTTTAATGTAATGCATAACAAATTATTTAGAAAAATCATACAGGAAAACTTAAGAGCACCATATTAACTCCATGGATCATCCCATCCTTTGGGTCCATCTCTTTTTACAAATTCGATTATTGCCTGGACAGCTTCCTCAGCTCTGTTAGATAGAGAATGATTTCCATATTCGATTTCAGCTTTTTCTGCACCATCCATTGCTCTGCACAATCTGGACAAGTTCATAGCACGGATGAAAACATTAGTAAAATTTCGGCAAAAGACAAAATTCAACTTAGAACATATGGAAACAAGTTATACAAAAAGTTATTCTTGCCTATCAACCAATGCTTTCTTGTCCACGTAATCTGGTACATATTCATCAGCCATGGAGAAAATCACCTGCAGAGGGAGAGCACTCTCTCAAAACAAACAAGGTATTGTGCTTGTAAAGACATATTATCAGGTCCTTTTTATACCCTCAATGCTCGAGTTTTTGTCCCCTTATTTACACCTGACACTGCACATCATAAATTCGGTTTGGTTCGAAAGTAGGCCAAAACCATCCAAAGTAGACCCTTTATACACCTAGTAGTGGCCACTATCACCACCTATAGAAAGCCGAAGTTCATTATACAAATCTGAGAAAGCTCTTGCACAAACTTGAAATTCAGCCGATAAATTTAAGCCTATCTCAGAATAAGAAAATCAACATCAATATTTTTGGTTCATCCCCATGCAGTGCACTGCATATCAGTTAACTACTTAGTCAAAAGTAGCACCATGATTTTGATAGACCCCCCGTCATACACATATATTCTAGAAGATCTAAGAAGGTGGAGGGAGCAGATGGGCGGGAACACTAGCAACTGAATTAGTTACACAAACAGAAGTTGTTACCTAGAGGCTTATAAATAAGAGGGTAGGGAGAACTAGTAGGCAGGCAATTAGAAAGTGAGAAAAGGAGTTATTATTAGTTTATAGCCTTCTATAGGCTTCCTGTTTTTTTTAATACGGTCCTGTACTTCAATCTTATTTCAATAAAGAGTTGTTGATTTTGTTCTTCTCAGTGGAACCTTAACATTTGGTATCAGAGCGGCTGATCATGATGGCATAGAAGAAGATGGAGAGCAGAATGGAGACAGTTGAAAAGGATATGGAAGAGGTGAAATTGGAACCGCAGAGGCTACCAGGACTAGAGAAATCTGTGGAACATCTATCCTAGAACATAAACAAGATACTGCAATCTATGGAAGCAACCCAGAGGGCAGTGGCAGCATTAACACCCCTCGATTAGGAACAAATGATCCTCGTGAAGGAGAAGGATCGGAAGCTGCTAAGGAAGGAAAGTCGCCTCGAATCACACCTAGCGATATCACCAGCCTTAAAGACACCAAAGAAAGAGGAAAATGGCCGGAAGTCTATGGTGAAGTATGCTCCGAGGAGGAGAGTGTGAATTCCGGTCCAAACAGGGAAGGCGGTGATTGGCGACGAATCAGAAAATTAGAAATGCCCATTTTCAGCGGAGACAACCCGGATGGATAGTTATTTCGTGCAGAGAGGTATTTTGAAGTGAATGGATTGTCGGAATGAGAGAAATTAGGGGCAATAGCTGTCAGCCTCGATGGGGACGCCCTGTCGTGGCTACAATGAACGGAAGTCAGGGAACCCATTCAAAATTGGGAGCAATTTCGCCGTCGTCTTTTGAGGCGTTTCCGACCAACACAGGAAGGAAATCTCTGTGAAAAATTTTTGGCAGTTCGGCAGGAGGTGATAGTGGCGGAGTTCAAACGAACCTTCGAAGTATTGGCCGCCCCATTGATTGGGCTCTCAGAGGACGTCTTGGAAAGTACTTTCATAAATGGGCTCAAAATTGAAATAAGGGCTGAGGTCCGATTATTGAGGCCTGTTGGGCTTGGAAATATCATGGAAACAGCCCAGCGAGTGGAAGACCGCAATCGGTTACTAAAAACGGCCCAGGCTACTTGGGGGGTCCAAATCTTCAAAACCCATCTATCCCACTTCCGGTTGGGACTCGAAGAAGCTGGATAATTTTCCAACCCGATCAGTGACTGTGGCGGAAAAGCCGTTATCGCTTTGCAGAGAATTTCCGACCAAGAGGTTGACGAAGGCAGAGTTACAGTCCAGAAGGGAGAAGGGATTTTGTTTCGAGTGCGATGAAAAATACATGTTTGGGCATCAATGTAAGAACAAGGAACTTAGGGTTCTGTTAGTCCAGGAGGGTGATGAGGAGGAACCGGGATTCGAAACACAGGAGGAAGAACAACCGGTGGAAGTGGCGGACAAGGTCGAACTATCCATAAACTCTGTGGTAGGGTTGACCACACCAGGAACAATGAAGATGATGGGAAGGATGGGCTCGCGCGCTGTGACTGTTTTGATAGATTGTGGCGCGACCCATAAATTCCTCTCACTCAAGCTGGTCGATGAGTTGGAACTACCTATTACCAACACTACTAACTATGAGTAGTGATGGGTACTGGAGAATCAGTAAGAGGCAAGGGGATTTGCAAGGGGGTGGGCTTGGAAATTCAAAACCTGTGGATCGTTGAGGATTTCCTTCTTCTAGAACTTGGTAGTACGGAGGTGATCTTAGGAATGCAGTGGTTGGGCAGTTTGGGGATGATGGAAGTTGACTGGAAATTATTGACGGTGCGGTTCAAGGTGGGGAACGCAGATGTAACTCTCAAAGGAGACCCAGGGCTCAATAAATCCGGAATTTCACTAAAAACCTTGGTTAAAGTTCTGCAAAAGGAGGGGCAAGGAATATGGTTGGGTAGTCTTACTACCACGAGAGAAGGGGATAATATAAACCTTAACCTACCTGCAGGAGGAGCAAGGGTCATTGAACGCCACTCTCAAGTTTTTAATCCCACAGGCAAGCTGCCTCCAAGCAGAAGTAGGGACCATTCTATCATTTTGAGAGAAGGAGCAGAACCAGTCAGTGTGCGGCCGTATAGATATCCTCATTTTCAGAAAAATGAGATTGAACGTTTGGTGAAGGAAATGCTAACTACAGGACTACTACAACCCAGCACTAGCCCATTTTCAAGCCCTGTATCGATGGTCAAAAAGAAAGACAGAGGTTGGAAGTTTTGCATAGATTACCGAGCATTGAATAAGGTCACTGTTCCAGACAAATTCCCTATTCCTGTGATCGACGAACTACTAGATGAATTGCATGGAGCTTCGGTGTTCTCGAAACTGGATTTGAGGTCTGGATATCATCAAATCGGAGTGAGGAAGGAAGATATCAGCAAAACGGCATTTAGAACCCATGAAGGGCATTACGAATTTCTGGTAATGCCTTTCGGATTGACCAATGCGCCAGCAACATTCTAGTCCCTGAGGAATCAAGTATTTAAGGAATATCTGAGGAAGATTGTGCTTGTATTCTTCGACGATATTCTAATTTATAGCAAAGACCAAGCATCCCATGAGCAGCACCTGGATTTGGTTTTCATGGTTTTGGCATCACATCAACTGGTTGTGAACGCCAAAAAATGCATGTTCGCGCAGCATCAGATAGAATATTTGGGACACTTGGTTTCGGCTCAAGGGATAGCGGCTGACCCAAGTAAAATTGCAGCTATGGACAAGTGGCCCACTCCTTGAAACCTGAGGGAACTCCGTGGTTTTCTAGGTTTGACCGGATATTACCGAAAGTTTGTGGCAGGATATGGAACCATAGCATGGGCCCTCACCCAACAATTACAGAAAGACGCATTTAATTGGAAATCTGATGCAGAGGAAGCGTTCCAAAAATTAAAGAAGGCGATGACCATAGTTCCAGTACTGGCACCCCTGGATTTTTCTCAGCCCTTCATCATAGAAACAGATGCATCAGGTTATGGGTTGGGCGCAGTGCTCATGCAAAATCAATGCCCCTTAGCATACTTCAGTCAAGTTTTATTAGCAAAATCTCAGCTTAAATCTGTGTATGAACGAGAACTAATGGCCATTGTGCTGTCTGTTCAGAAATGGAGACATTACGTATTGGGGCGAAAATTCATCATTCGAACTGACCAGCGGAGTCTTAAGTACCTGCTGGAGCAAAGAGTGATTCTCGTCGAGTTCCAACGTTGGGTGGTCAAACTATTGGGCTATGAATTTGAAATCTAATATCGTCCAGGATCAGACAATAAAGCTGCTGATGCACTGTCCTGGATAGAAAGGCCTCCTGAACTTTCAGCTCTTAGCTTCTCTTGGGTCATCGATGTACAGTTAATAGATGCACAGGTGGAGGCTGATTCCAGATTATCAAAGATTAAAAAGGATTTGCAAGAGGACCCTGACTCTCACCCACGTTATTCACTGGAGCAAGGCAAGTTGCTTTACAAGGATTGCCTAGTCCTTCCCCGATCTTCTTCCGTGATTCCATCCCAGTTATTGGAATTCCACAGCAGCTTAGTGGGAGGGCATTCAGGATTCCTTCGCACTCACAAGCGCATCACAGGTGATTTATATTGGGAAGGTATGAAGAAAGATATAAAGAAATTTGTAGAAGAATGTCCTGTGTGCCAAAAGAACAAAAGCTTAAGTTTACAGCAGGGCAAGAAGTCTTAATCAAATGGAAAGGGTTTCCAGTTTCAGAAGCTTCTTGGGAGTCAGCAACATCCATTTCTAATCACTTTCCGAATCTCCACCTTGAGGACAAGGTGTCTTTCGAACCCAAGGGTAATGATAGACCCCCCCGTCATACACATATATTCTAGAAGATCTAAGAAGGTGGAGGGAGCAGATGGGCGGGAACACTAACAACTGAATTAGTTACACAAACAGAAGTTGTTACCTAGAGGCTTATAAATAAGAGGGTAGGGAGAACTAGTAGGCAGGCAATTAGAAAGTGAGAAAAGGAGTTATTATTAGTTTATAGCCTTCAATAGGCTTCCTGTTTTTTTTAATACGGTTCTGTACTTCAATCTTATTTCAATAAAGAGTTGTTGATTTTGTTCTTCTCAGTGGAACCTTAACAGATTTCTAACTGCCGGTACATAAATAATGCTCTGATTGTAAGTGCTGTATCTGTATGACTATATGCCCATATATATCTTCCAATTGCAGATATATTATGCAGCTCAAATATACCTTGGAACGTGATGTGGTGCCTTCAAATGCAACTAGAAAACAGTATCAATCTTGAGAGCATGTTTGGTTAACCTTAAAAATAAATTGCTTCTAAGAAACTTCTTGTTTTCGAACATGCTCAAATAAGTTATTATTATAATTTTTTTTTTCTAAACTTTCAAAATTTACACATTTCGAAAGTTACACGGTGAATTATAAGTAAATAAATAAAGAAGTATTTATCTTAAAACTTACTATTTTACTTATTAGTGAACTTCTTAAGCTTAGCCAAACATAGTCTAGTTTATCTTAACATCAAAACCTACCAGGCATGGTATGCTGGACATGTGTCCAAGTTTTTGTTTCAACTGGTCTTCGCTAAAGTCAGAACTGAACATGTCATCATCACCATTGTATGCACAAAGAGAATGATATCTGCATAAAAATAGTACCGACAATTAAACAGATTGACGGAAAATCAAATTATACAAAGAATGCCATAACTTACGCACGTTTGAAGTCACATTTCTCTACTCTCACCTATAGGCCGTTATTGGGGAGTCTGGATTGGCTTCCCGAGGCATCAATTCTAATCCTCGACCTTCACTAATCATCATTGAAGCTAAATCAATCATGGAAGCAGTTTCCGGGAGAGTGGCTTTGAATTCCCGGTCGCTCACTGGGGCCTGAATAGTTAATCAATGCATGGTAGATGATGAAATTGAAAGAACAAAATCGAACTAATATAGGCATGCAGTTTGGTATAACACCATTGAAATAAGGGCCAAGATCCACCTCCACGCACCTAAAGTCCCACAGAAAATCATGTTACTGTAAAGAAGGCATCAAATTTCAAAAGCAATGAAATTAATCAAAACTACAAGCAAGCTGGCCAGTTGCTAAGATCCAATAAAGTTTAAGATCCTGACATATCCACCCTGTGAAGAACTTCGTTCTTTGCTTATTTCTTTAATGAATAATAAGGTACTTTTATGATCAATACGCTTTTTATTAGGTTTCATTTTGACAATTACACTTCATTATACCAAGTGACCATTCAAATTAAAATGGTTCCAGATGTGAGATTTACTGTAAAATGCTGGCAGCTAAGTAGTACGAAATTTTCAAACATGATTTTGATGTTCACTTTCCCAAATGTATCTACTGCTAAGTCACAAGTAGGCAAAATCGATTACCCCATTTTTAAGTAGACTTAGAAAATAAGAAGGAAAAAATTGAAGTATAATGGTTATTGGCCAAATTTTGGAACCACTGGTGAGGTATTAAATGGAATTTTTACCCTAAACTCAACACAGATGCAAACTTTAATGTGTATGCACATATGAGTGCATTCATACTTTAATCATTATTGTATGTCTCCAACCAAACACTTCACTGCTAAACAGAATAATAGGCTCAGATACAACATGAAAGTATTATCCTCTTAGTTTTTTAGCAACCTGTATCAAGTTTGAGAGCCATAGGCCCATATTGACTTGTTCAAAATATGTTATCATTTCTTTCACAATACATTAAGTGTCAAATTTTGGTTTTAGCAATTTCAATGTTTTTGCCCTTACCTTTATTAGTTTTCAGCAAATAGTTACCATTTCCCCTTTGTTTCTCAAAAGTTATGCTTAGTTAAATGCACAAGAACACTATGATCGAAACACCGAAAACTCTAAGGCCCTTTTTGATAGGCACTTCTTTTCCATGGAAAATGGAAATTAAATTCCATTTCCCACTTTTTAGCTTGTTTGATGGCAGAATTTTTCCATGGAAATGATTTTCCCAAATCCTTGCCATATTAGATTTTTCTAGCTTTTTGAGGTTGGTGGGAATTGCTTTTCCAGGTTTTTGCCTTTTTCCCCCCCTTTTTTTTGGGCAATTCAAACAAATTTTAGGAATAATTGTAAAAGAGGATATCCCTTGAATTGACAATTTTTATATAAAATAAAACCAAACGAATACTAAAAGATAGATGATTTTTGATTTTTTTTTGGACAATGGAAACAAATTTTAGGAACAATTGTAGAAGTGGATATCCCTTAAATTGACAATTTTCATGAAAAAAGAGTCAAACGAATACCAAAAAACACTTTTATTTCAACATTTTTCAGGTGAAAAATTATATCAATCAAACACTATTAATTAATAATTCTCAGTAAAGCAATATCTAGGCAATTTAATTCTTTGGAATTCATTTTCTTTCCACCCAAATTCCATCTTTACAATCAAACAGATCCTTATAGATAAACATCTTAAAACACCAATTACATGGAAAAGTAACCTGCAAAATGGCAGCACGCACTGCTCTCGAACATGCTGCATTGGTTCGCATGTAATATACGATATCCTACACAGAGGATGAAATGAGTTTTAGCTATATTATGTCCTTATAAAGTGTGGGCTGTGAATGGTCATGTATCATCTGATTTTCTATAGCTCGAATGTAGGTCGTGAATATATTAAATTGTAGTACTAATTACCTGGCAGCCAGTACTATGTCCAAGTAGTACGACGCCTTCAGAATCTTCCTTGTTTATCAAGTAACTAATCAATTGATCAAGCTCCAAAGCATCCTTGAATATACAATGCAATAACATAAACAATTTAGCAGTCAAAGTACAACAACAATAATATTAGAAAAAGCCAGCATTTTGAATCACATTATATCAAGAAGAATAATTCAAGATTCAAATTAATTTCAGACCATGAGGTTGAAACTAACTTTTAATCATTAGCAAATACTAGACTATTGAAAACTTGCACAAATAACATAATTACTTCACCTTTTGTACTATTATATGTTAATTGAATAACTGGCAGGAGTCCAAGAACTGATATAGTAAACAAAAGGTGGATGCTGATTTCTTATTTTGTGTAGGTGAGGTAAAGCTTTTTGTAGATTATAAGTTGTGAATCTTGCGGAATGTGTGGATAAAAAGTCAATATAAGCTGTGAGTCCTAAGGAATGTGTGGATGAAGATGATGTTTGGCCAGCTTATAATCTTAAAAAAGCTTTGCCAAATATATTCTTTATATTTATATAATTTTCCATGTTGGAGTACCAAATAAAATTTGAAAGCAAAATAAGCTTCTTACTTTGCAGTGATATGCACAAACAACATTCAAAGTAATTTTATGCACTAGCATGCAGAGTCCATAGAGATTGTTGCAAAAAAATTAAATAAAATTTTACAAAGTAAATATTAAAATCAAGGTGTCCTCCGTGAAAATATGCATATGGAACAATAGATCAAAAGCAAGAAAGTGAAATGCCTTGCAAAAAGAATAATGTCAATTTACTCTATTAGGCATAATAAAAACTGGAATTGGAAAGAACAAATACTTGTTTCAAACTTGAGATGCCATATCCACTGTATGAAGATGAAAAAAGAAATTGAACTAGTGACCAGCGTTCTTTCTCCAAAGCAATTGCCAAAGGCTCCAAATATCTGGAAAATTTAGAACCACCTACTTTAGGATGAAAAGTACAATCTTATATATTTATCTTTTCATGATGTTTGTGATCTTATTGGATGGAAGAATCAATTTGACAATTTTAATCACCTGAAGCCTGTATGGTTAAATATTTAATGTATAAACAATCATGCAAAAAGGAAATGTGCCTTGTTAAGTGTCTCAAAACGCTGGACTTGAGTACCTTTAATTGCAACTAACAAGGCCCAAGAAAATGTAATTTGTGAATTTTGTAAGTAAAGGCTGTCTCATAATTTTCCCAAATGTCAAAATGGCACTTCAGTAACAAATAAATAATACAAAATTAAATTACACTATGCAATACATGTGTATACTTGATAATTAATAAAATAATAGATGGGAAAGTGTGGCAATGGCTGCAGCGAAGGTCTGAAAAGAGCATGTAAGTCCAAATTAACATCTGGTACAACAAAAATAACAACAGCAAAGTACATCACAACGTACAAGTGAACGTAAAAGTTTGATCCAACGGTTGAAATACATACTCAGATGCCAAAAATCCATCCATCAGTCCACCAATAAAAATAACTTGCTGTTTATAATCTCCTGTCTTAAATGCAACCTGTAGAAATGAAAAATGGAAAAGATAGCAAAAAACTGACAAGTTAGAAAAGAAAATGAAATGTACTGAACCAGTAAATATATCTAATTAATAAACTGGAAAGAATAAAGTCTAAAGTGTAAATATACATTATAAAGAGGATGTAACAGATTATTGCACTTCACTGTTGAAATCTTTATTTCTAGTATACCTTCATTTATGAAATTTTATGGGAAAAGTATTTAAGTTTTAACTGTTCAATACCATTACTCAAATGTACATATCATGGTAATAATTAACTTGATGATTCTGGCACTCTAGGCCAGGGCATGTATTTGCACATCACAGGACATCGTCAAAGTATCCATATGAAAGCACCAATCTTCTAATAGAATGAAGCATTATTATTCTACTAGATTATCAAGCAAAATCAAAGCCATTCATTTCTGTTATTTCATACGCACAAAACAATCTTGCACAGAAAATAATCATTACCGCATTGTTTTACACTTTAAGATATCGTGGATAATTTTGTCAAACATAAAATATACACCCCACACAAATACTTTTTTCTTTCCTCAAGACTATGAAAGACTAATCAAGATATGAATTTAACATTATACATGCATTTTTAATTTGGTTAACCATGACCAAATCTTCACAATCACGATAGATAATCAGGGGGAGTCTCTTAAGTTCATTACAAATCACTGTAGGAAAACACCACCTGCATTGTCAATTGGTAACGTTTGACAAGAGTTTCAACCTAGTAAGTTCACAGTGCTGACTTAAAACTATAAAATTCTAAATCACATTTACCGCAAGCAAAAGATTAAGATTGAATCCCTGTCATGAAATATATATCCACCAAATATTCGGTTTGTTCCAGAAACCATGGGGACAAGGCCTGAACACTAAAGGATACTGCAAAACATGAAATACGACCTAATCACCGTCTAATAGAAGATTTAATCTTGTTTAAGACCAATCCTCATGTTTTCTCAGAGTCACTTAGAATCCATTACAAGAGATTCAATTGCCATTCCATGAAATGAAGCATGTATACAGCTATCAAATCACATTCACTGCAAGCACAAGAATAAGATTGTATCACTAGCAAGATATATCTACACACCACAGTTCTATTTGTTCCCAAAACCATAAGGATGGGGCCTGACCACTGGATGATAATGCTGTAGGAATTGGTTCAAATAATTAACCAAAAATTGGAAAGTGAAAAGGTGTAATTACGTGTCAACTTTGACCAAATATTGGGATTTGATCCGATGGTCAAATTACAAAAATAAATAGACCAACTTATTCTATTCATTGTGTAGATCGTCGTGGTATATTTGAAATCTCGAAACCAATTCCGAATGAATGAGAAATTGCGGACCAAAGTTGGAAGAAATGAAGTATTACAACTTTTCGAAAGGATGCAACTTTTTTGAAAGGATGTATGTTTTAGCCCACACTACTTCATTTACACCCTTTCTACATCTATAAATAGAACCCTATGGACATGATTTTGGGTACACCAATTGCATTGAGCATTATGGACATGGTTTTAGGTACACCAATTGCATTGAGCATTCATTCTCCTCTTACAATTCTCTCAAAAGTTCGCCGGTTTCTTGTGGTTTGAAGTGCTGCTACCACAAGTTGTGAATCCATTGTATCTTGAAAGACAAGTGTCATTCACCGTGAGCATCGTAGTGGGGTAATTTATCTTAAGAAAAGAGATAACGTCTTGCCTTGGATTATTCGATTTCTACTCCTTAATCCTTGTTTTGCGTAATCGTTATACCGCAACTCTGTCCAAATTTCCATTCATATAAATTGTGTTTTGATCACGCTCTTGCGGGTTAAAAATGGTCAAACAAATATGTAAAAAGTCAACCCTTACATAGCCCTTTTTATAAGTCGTCTCCAACAATCTTAAGACAAATTTTTTGCGTCTTTGTGGTTGGTTGTGGACAATCATTAATTTGTTTGAATAGTGCTTTGCGTACTATTTCTCCACCGATATTATCATCATTTTGTTGAACTTCTGTTTGTGTAACAGAATTAACTATCATCGGGATTTCGTCAAGTCAAAATGATTCCAATAATGTGGTACAACCCGTGGCCATACCGTTGGATAATACTACTATCCCACATGGGGATAAGCTGGAAAAATTTGCAGGAGTAGACTTCAAGAGGTAGCAACAAAATATGTTTTATCGCACCACTCTTAATTTGACTAAATTCCTAAAGGAAGCTGCATCATCTGTACAAGAAGGGGAAAATAATCGTGAATCGATTATTGATTTGGATGTATGGAAACACTCGGACTTCCTATGCAAGAACTATATCTTAAATGGATTGGATAATACACTATATGGGGTGTATAGTTCAAAGGAATCACCTAAGGAACTATGAAATTCTTTGAAGAAAAAGTACAAGAACGAAGATGCCGGAACAAAGAAGTTCATTGTTGGCAAATTTTTGAACTACAAGATGGTGGATTCCAAAACCGTAATTAGCCAAGTGCAGGAGATTCAAATCTTGTTGCATGACATCCATGCCGAGAAAATGGAATTGAGTGAATCATTCTAAGTGCTTGCCATTATTGAGAAACTCCCTCCTATGTGGAGAGATTTCAAAAATTACCTCAAGCACAAACGCAAGGAAATGAATTTGAAAGAATTGATTGTGTGTTTGAGGATTGAAGAGGACAATCGGAAAACCGAACGAAGACCGGTTGATCAAGATGGTGCAAATTTTGTTGAAATAAAACTAAATGCAACAACCAAGAAATAAAAGGCTCCTAATTATGCACTACGAAGAGACAATTTCAAGAAGGTTAAAAAGTTCAAAGGGAATTGTTACAACTGTGGCAAGGCTGAACATCGTTCAAGTGAATGTCGAAAGCCAAAGAAGAACACTCTATCCGATGGATTGCAAGAAATGAGTTTATCTGCAGTAGTGTCTGAATGCAACATGATTGGAAATACTAGAGAATGGTGAATTGACACCGGTGCTACCCGCCATGTGTGTGCGGACAAGGGGATGTTCTCCAACTACCAAGAATTGAATGGTGAACAACTATACATGAGAAATTCTGCAAGTTCCAAAGTTGAAGGACAAGACAAAGTCACTTTGAAGATGGCATCCGGGAAAGAACTCTTCCTCGACAATGTCCTACATGTGCCGGATATACGAAAGAATTTAGTGTCCGAGTCTCTATTTAGCAAGAATGGTTTTAAACTTGTATTTGTATCCGATAAATTTGTGTTGTCTAAGAATGAGATGTATGTAGGGAAATGATATATGTGTGATGGAATGTTTAAGTTGAACGTTCTTGCAATTGTACCGAAACAAGTAGTTATGAATAAAACTATAAATTCCGTTTACTTGCTTGAGCCTTCATGTTTGTGGCATAATCGATTAGGACATGTGAATTACAAATCGCTGCGCAAACTAATGAATCAAAGTTTAATTTTGGCACATAAAATCAATCCTAATTATAAATGTGAAATATGTGTTGAAGCAAAATTGGCTAAAACATTGTTTCATTCAATACAAAGGAACACAACCCCTCTTAAATTGATCCATAGCGATATATACGATCTAAAATTTGTACAAACTCGAGGTGGTAGGAAATACTTTGTGACATTTATTGATGATTATACAAAGTTTTGCTATGTCTTTCTTTTGAGAAGTAAAGACGAAGCCTTAGATGCATTCAAAACCTATAAGGCTAAAGTTGAAACACAACTTGAAAAACGAATAAAGAATATTCGTAGTGATAGAGGAGATGAATATGGAGCACCGTTTGAAGACTTTTGTTCTGAATATGGAATTGTTCATCAAACAACGGTACCTTACTCTCCTCAATCAAACGGTGTTGCAGAATGCAAAAATCGAACACTTAAAGAAATTATGAATGCCATGTTAATAAGTTTGGGTTTACCACAGAACATGTGGGGGGACGCTATTTTAACGGCAAATAGTTTTCTTAATAAAATACCTCTTAAGAAAATGGAGGAGACATAATATGAACTATAGAAAGGCCATCCTCCATCCTACCAAGACTTGAAAGTGTGGGGGTGTTTGGCTAAGGTTGAGGTATCTAAACCTAAACAAGTGAAAATCGGTCCTAAAATGATAGATTGCATATTTATTGGATACGCCAATAATAGTAGTGCTTATCGATTTTTTGTACACAAATCCGAAATACAAAACATGCACGAAGGGACCATAATTGAATCAAGGAATGCAACATTCTTTGAAAATATTTTTCCTTGCAAAGATAAGGAAAATACAAATTCTAACAAGAGAACATATGAAACTACCAATGGAATTTCAAATGAGGAAGAACCAAGGTGTAGTAAAAGGACTAGAACTTCCAAGATGTTTGGGCCAAATTTTATAACCTATATGGTAGAGGATGATCTAAAGACTTTCGATGAAGCAATGTCTACTCCGGAAGCATCGCATTGGAAAAAAGCTATCAATAATGAGATAGTATAATGCAAAACCATACATGGGAGTTGGTTGATTTACCTCCCGGTAACAAGTGATGCAGCACCAGAAGGATGATTAATGGAGATAGAAGAAAGATTCAGAAAGAATGGGGAATTAAGGGAGGGGATAGAAGAAGAATTCAATAGAAGAAGGGGAGGGATGCGCCATAAGCCACCAAAATAATTATTCATTCATCATCAACTGAAAGTTACAATGCAAAATAAGTTTAAATAGTAAAGCAACCCTAACGAGCTTGGGTCCAAGTCCATACAAGTCCAAATTTAAATATTCCAAGAAAATAAATAAAACTTAAATAAAATAAGTAAACATCTTCCGATTTCCTCATCAATTCTTCCGGGGTGGGAGAAAAACTCGACCCTGTCGAGTTGATAGATAGTATAGGCTGCAGTCAATCTGATACTCCAAATGCTTCAAGTCAAGCCACGGGGGACGATCTTTCTGACGAACCAAGTAACGAAATTCCATAATTGATAATACTGAAAACTGTAGCTTATTCTCAAGAATATGATCTGACCAAGGGGGCCGATCTTTCTTTCTAACCAAGTACTGATACTGGACTTCAAATAACCAATATCCATACACCTCATCTTCAACATTTTCACATGATTGTATATAATGAGGAGCATAAGAAGTACGTCGATCTACCCAACAAACAAGGAAGTACTGAATTTTGCCATCATTGGTCAATACAACACGTTCATCTAAAATAACATCAATTTTATCTTTATGTGCTGTGATAGATGGTATTAAAGTAGAAATATCAATATAGTCAAATTGGGGGTCCACAAAGTTAGATAGAAATGGATCATCAAAGGAAGTAATACGGTATTTGTAAGTAATGAAATCCTCAATATTTAAAGCAGAGTGGTGGCTAAAATGTGATGAAAGGGCAATGACATGTGCATTTGAACCAACATGCTTTAAAATTTTTAAAGGACCAGCACTACAAGCTTGCAATATGATATAATTCCCAATATTAAATTCAAAATATCGTTTATGCAAATCAGCTTGAAATTTATATAATGCATTACTTGCGTCATGTTGTTTATTGATCTCAATATGCAAGTCGTGAAGATGATATACAAATGCTTCAGCTGACAACAACACACTAGTATGCGGGGACATGGGAATAAGATCTAACGGTCGCCTAGACTTATAACTATGAACAACTTCAAATGGATTTAGACCTAGAGACCGATTCATAGAATTGTTATATGCGATGTGAACAGTTGGGGCGATCGAGTCCCAATTCTCAAGATTTTTCTGGACTAGAGACTGTAATAAATTGCCAAGACTTCGGTTAGCAATTTCGTTTTGACCATCAGTTTCAGGTTGGTCAGTAGTGGAGAATTTCGATTTAGTGCTAAGAACAAGCGATTGGATTCTCCAAGGGTGACTAGTGAAATCATCAAACTCTTTGAGTTGGGTAAGGGTATAACATATAACTTGTGATCGAGAGTTGTCAGAAACTAGGGGTATAGTTTCTAAAGTCTCGGGAAGGGTCGGGATTCCACTTAAGGAAGTGTCCTCACTATAATCATCAAAATCTTCAAGTTTAGGGCCATATGCTAGATCTTCTAACGACTCTTCTATTGCATTCTTTCGTTCTTCTATGACTAAGGTTCGGTTAGGACATTTGGAAGAGATATGGCCAAAATCCTTACAGCTGATGCATAGCAAGTGAGAAGTCTTTGGAGTTTCACAAATTATATCCTTATTTTCCAAAATTGGAGGAACATTAGACGGGGATGGTCCTAGAAGGGACTTAACAGGAGGAAGTGGAGTCAATGAAACCGAAAGATGATTGCCATTATGCTTTCTACACGAAAAAGAAGATCTTGGACTATCACGACCTTTACAATTATTTTTCCAAATAGGAGGAACATTAGACGGAGAAGGTTTTATGATAAACTTATGATGAGACGACGCTAATGAGATGGGTGAACGACGATGACCACGCTTTTCATAAGGAGTACTAATAATCAACTCATAATCTCGAACTAAAGAGTAAGCGTGATCAAAAGTAGTGACACCTCGAAGGAAAAGCTCGCGCTTAAGATCATCTTTCAGACCTTGGCTAAACTTACTCAAAGTCATGCTTTCATCCTTAATTAAATGACATTTGGTTCGAAATTCCTTAAATTGCGCGATATACTTAGTCACTAATTGATTTCCTTGTTTAAGGGCATTCCATTGAGTAAGAATTTCAAAATTATCTCGTTCTCGCTTACGAATCTGATCCCTATTCCTACGATCGCGTCGAAAATATTTTTGATCACTTTGTCGACAATGATATTGTCTATTATGAGACGCTTCAGAATTAGTGTCAGTTAAACGAGGGGTTCGCTTAAAATTGCTCAACTTAGTAGCTAGGTTCTTTCTCTCCTCACGAGTAGCAGTTATATCTGATTGGACAGTCGATAGGCTAGTAGCAAGTTGCGCTAATTGTCTAGTGAGTGCATCAAATTGGGATGGATCCATGGTCAATGTATTGGAAATAGAGATGACAAGACGACCACTATGCAATTACATGCAATGTAATACCAGCTAAATGACGTGCTAGGATGAGATCGGTGAACAATATGTGCAAACAATGGAAAATAACTTGTACCATTTTTTTTTAAAAATTTAATTTTAAATATTGGGGTTAATTAAATCCAAAACAAGCTAATACTGCTATTACATGTAAAATGGCAAAGCAAGGGTCAACACTAGTCAAATTCTCCAATCAATTTAAGTGGGGAACAATAGAAGTCAATTCAGTCACTGGTGTCAATTCGATTAATGATTTTGATCAAGTGAGGTTTAAGGCTAAAATTATCACAATAACAGCACACAAAGAAAAAATTGATGCTATTTTAGATTAAGAAACTATGTTCACTAATGATGGAGAGGTTCAGCACTTCCTGTTCGTTTGGTTGGTCGACCAGATTGTGAGTGTGCATGTATCTCCAGGGAGACACTACAGCAATTGGACCCAGATTTGTTAGAGTTTTATCGGAGTCAGCAGGATCTTCATTGGCCCAGATCGACTCCCGTCCACCCGAGGGGAGTTGGTGAGGACACCAGATTCAGACCGCCACTGACGCATTTCTACAGACGCCGGAAAAAGCTTGCCCAGCCACTCAACCTATGGTTGGGAGATTGACGGATGTCTATGGTGATATAGCCACTCGACAGGGTCGAGTTTTCTCTCCCACCCCGGGAGAATTGATGAGGACATCCCAGTCCATTTTAATTATTTTAGCAGCTTTAATTATTTTAGTTGGATTTAGGTTATTTTAATTTTATGGACTTGTGTATTGGGCTTGGCCCTAGGCTTGCAGTATTTTCTAGTATTTAAACCTATTTTACATTGTAATTTTCAGTTGATGAATTTGATTAAATAATAAAGTTGGCTTGCAGCCGTTTTCCTCTCTTCCCTGCCTCTGTTCTTCTGTTTCTCCCTTCTTCCCCCATCTCTCTTCTTATTATAGCTATTGAACCAGTCATTCTACATCAACAAGCCTTTAGAATGCAAATGGATATTCAAAAAGAAATTGAAAACTGACGGATCCATTGATAAATATAAGGCTAGATTGGTTGCTAAACGATATAGGCAAAAAGAAGGACTTGATTTCTTTTATACCTACTCACCCGTGACTAGAATCACATCAATAAGATTGTTAATTGCAATTGCGGCAATACACAATCTTGAGATTCATCAAATGGATGTAAAAACAGCATTCCTAAACGATGAGTTAGAAGAGGAGATTTACATGAAGCAACTTGAAGGGTTTGTTTCTCCTAATCAAAAACACAAAGTGTGTATACTTGTTAAGTCTTTGTATGGATTAAAACAGACTCCAAAACAATGGCACCAAAAGTTTGACAAAGCAATGTTGTCAAATGGATTCAAGATCAACGAATGTGACAAATATGTATATATTAAACATTCACCAAATGACTATGTAATTGTATGTCTATATGTGGGCGACATGTGAATAATAAGCAATAGTCACGAAATGTTGCTTAACACCAAAAAGATGCTGACAAAACATTTCGATATGAAAGATATGAGTGTGGCAGATGTAATCCTAGGAATTAAAATCTCTAGCACGCAGGATGAAATTGTACTTTCACAATCTCACTACATAGAAAAAGTACTTAAGAAGTTTGACGTGTTTGAGGAAAGTCCTGCGAGAACTCCTCTTGATTCGAGTATGCACTTAGTCAAGAATACGGGAGAAAACATATCACAATTAAGGTATTCACAAATAATTGACAGTCTTATGTATATTACAAACTGCACTCGACCGGATATTGCTTTTGCGGTGAATAAACTTAGTAGATTTACAAGTAATCCAAATCGTGATCATTGAAAGGCTTTGATGAGGGTTCTAAGATACTAGAAGTATACCTCAACCTATGGATTACACTTCACAAAATATCCTGCGGTACTAGAAGGATATTGTGAGGCGAATTGGATATCCGATATGAAGGATTCCAAGTCCAGTAATGGTTATGTATTCACCATTGGTCGAGCTGCTGTATTATGGAAATCAACAAAGCAAACGAGCATAGCTCGATCAACGATGGAATCT
The DNA here is from genome assembly GCF_002742605.1 of Olea europaea var. sylvestris. Classification (NCBI taxonomy): domain Eukaryota; kingdom Viridiplantae; phylum Streptophyta; class Magnoliopsida; order Lamiales; family Oleaceae; genus Olea; species Olea europaea. The sequence goes on along the minus strand of NW_019242592.1, from coordinate 627,564 downwards.
AAGTTTATTGCTTTAGACAAAGCTGGAGAAGAAGCAGAATGACTTCCAAATTTCTTCAAAGATCTTCCATGTTGGCCCAAGCCAATACCTGCGATAAGTATACATTGTGATAGTCAATCAGCAATTGGAAGGGCTCGAAGTAGCATGTATAATGGTAAGTCTAGACATATTCGTCGTAGACACAACATCATTAAGCAACTGATCTCAAACAATGTTATCTCCATAGATTATGTGAAATCAAAGGAGAATATTGCGGATCCACTTACGAAAAGTTTGCCTAGAGATCGAGTGCGTTGCCTATCGAGAGGAATGGGATTAAAGCCCACTACGTAAGAGTTTATGCAATGACAACCCTACCTTGTTGACTGGAGATCCCAAGATCTTGGTTCAAACGGACAACTAAGTTGTGAAAATTCCATGAAGCACTTAAGGAAATTAGAATTCCTAACTCATTCCTATGATACTAAAGTGCTTTCTGCAGAGTGAATAGAGGCTAAGATTATCTTTTAATGATTCCTATATCTTGATTAAGTCAAGTGGAGTAGGGCAGAATACTCTTAATAGGAGGTCACCTATGTAAGTGTGAAGTGGAACAATTTTGATAAGAATTGTTTATGGTTTGAATTCTTTAAACACTTATGAAACCAAGAAGGGTTCAGGGCCAAAATGAACCAAGTCATCAGAACTAAGTACAGAATAGGGAAGATATCTGTATGAGTACTATTGTCTTGACTTATACCAAAAGCTGAGTGGTTTAAGACCTATGGTTTACCAATTAGTCGAGTAAGTCCGATAGTATTTCACTAAGGGAGATTCAAGGCCAGAAGCCACCATCCCTGGTACAATATTTTTTCGCACCCTCTCTATCATCATATCATCGCATTTGCATATGCGTACCCGAATTTTCATTCATGTGGGGGATTGTAAGAATTGTTTCAAATAATTAACCAAAAATTGGAGAATGAAAAGGTGTGACTACGTGTTAATTTCGACCAAATATTCGGACTTGATCCAATAGTCAAATTACAAAAGTAAATAGACCAACTTATTTTATTTGTCATGTAGATCGTCGTGGTATATTTGAAATTTCGAAACCAAGTCCGGATGAATGAGAAATTGCGGACCAAAGTTGGAAGAAATGAAGTGTTGTAACTTTTCGAAAGATGCAAGTTTGGGCCAAGTGTTGCAACTTTTTTGAAAGGATGTATGTTTTGGCCCACACTACTTCATTTGCACCCTTTCTACATCTATAAATAGAACCATATGGACATGATTTTGGGTACACCAATTACATTGAGCATTCATTCTCCTCTTACAATTCTCTCCTTTCTAATTCTATAATATTTTCATACATTTCCTTTGTAGAGGGGAAATTCTATCAAAAGTTCGTTGGTTTCTTGTGGTTTGAAGTGCTGCTACCACAAGTTGTGAATCCATTATATCTTGGGAGACAAGTGCTATTTACCGTGAGAACCGTAGCGGGACAATTTGTTTTAAGAAAAGAGATAACATCTCGCCTTAGATTATTCTCTATTTCTACTCCTTCTTAATCCTTATTTTGCGTAATCGTTATACCGAAACTCTGTCCAAATTTTCATTCATATAAATTGTGTTTTGATCACGCTCTTACGGGTTAAAACTGATCAAACAAATATATAAAAAATCAACCCTTACATAGTCCTTTTTATAAGTCGTCTCCAACAAATGCAACATCAAATAGACATATTTACTGTTTCCCAAATTCAGGAATTCTAGTAAAACATTATCTTGCTTAAAATCAACCCCCATGTTTTCTCACATAGAATCCATTCTGAGAAATTCAATTGCCATTCCAAGAAATGAAACCCGTACATGGCTATCTAATTTAGCACTGAGGCTTTAAAACGTCAATCTTTTCACTCCAAGACCTCAATTTCCATCACAAGTGAACAATCCTTTACGAGAAATTGACACTCAAAACACATCTGACATCTCATATAATTAGCAATACTTCTTGAGAAAAGATTTAATCTTTTCGCTTCAAGACAGAAATCAAACAAACATTCGTCGATACTTCAAGATATTATCAAATACTATAAGAAATCACGAACTTTCAGATTTATCAAATGCTTTTCTCAATTTCGACCAATAAAAGTCCAAAAAGAAACGAAAAAATGAAATACAGTAAAAAGGGCGGACCTGGATTGGCTTGGGGCCGTACTTGAACATGACTCCGCGGAACTGGCGTTTCTTGTTAATGGGTCCACATCCTCCGTCGAGGCTGTCTCCGGTAGCGGCTGAGGAGGATTTACTGGCCATCTTGACGCTGGCTGAGCGGCCACGGACAATGCTGGAGAACCAAGAAGTGGTGGTAGATGATGATGATGGTGATGCAGTCGATGTAGAAAGAGATGTTGAGGAGAGATTCATATCATGATTTTCCATTAAAATTCGATGAAGCCATTCCAGTAGAGATGGAGCAGGATTTGTTGGGCATCAAATTATCAATTCTGAAAACATTTGCTAATTTGCTATATTTTTACATTTTTTGAACTATTTTTTTAGTTTTTTTTTTAATCACAAATATTAGTTTACAAAACACAAAATTAGACATGGCTTTATTTTAAAACAAGTTGACTACACAATCCGATCCGATGAATTACACAAACACTATAGCAACTCATCGTGTCAATTCCAAAGATTAGGGTACGATATCAAATAGTTCAATCTTCTTATAAGTTAGCAAAATATGACTCTTATCCATACTTTCCTAATAATTCCCTTAAACTTATGATTAAAAAATAGAATCCTCTATACTCCAATAAGACTTGTTCATCTACTTGCATCAAGAGCCACAGTTTTGCACAAGGCACAAAAATTCATACCTTTTATGCCATCGCAACTAATTAGAATTTACATTTTCACCTGATTTTTGCATATATATATTTGTTCATCTCCTGCATTGACATGCCTGTGTTTGGAGCTTAATATTAATTTATGATCTTGAGTTTGTTCTCGTATATAAATGAAGTGTAATATTTGTTCACAATTTTCTAACAAGAATCACTAGAAACACATTTGTATTCTTCATAATTCAGATTCTGAAAGAAAAATATTTACATCTAATCTACTTCAAAACCATCTCCATTTAAAACACAGAAAGAATGAAAACAAGAAAGACAAGTTTAAAAATTATTTTACTTCTTTAACATTGGTCTTTCTTCACTCTCTTTTCTTTTATGCGATTTGGTGAAGAAAAAGTTGCCTAGGATATTCTTGAATGCATATAGTATATAAAGGCCCACTTGAAAATAAAATTTATATTTCTAATTATATATATATATATATATAAATATATATATATATATATTTATTTATTTATTTATTTATATGAAAATAAAAATAAATTTAATCTTATGCGACGAAAGAAGTAGAAGCAATAAAATTTTCTCCGAACAGATAAGATTGGTCACGAGTTTACAAGAAAAGCGTGTAGAATATGAAAATGTCAGAGATCCCAATTAAAAAAAATTGAGCATTTATAGTCGAGCAGTTAAAACCAAAAACCCCCCAAAAAACTGAATTTCCGAGTCTCGATCCCATCCGCAGCTAGAGATAGAGAGATGTCGTGCTTGGCATCATGCTGTGCGTCCCTAACATGCGGTCTCTGCACATCAGTGGCCTCTGGCATCACGAAACGCTCTGCAAGAATCGCCTACTGTGGCCTTTTTGGCGTCTCTTTGATTTTATCTTGGGTTCTCCGAGAAGTCGCCACTCCTCTTCTCAAACATTTATCATGTAAACTGAAAATTGATTGATTGTTCAAATTCATACATATATCCGAATCCAATTGGGTTTTGATTATTTTTTTTGCTGTCTTGTGTTTATGTGTCCTGAGATTTATGGAATTATGGGATCTGTTAAGAGCTTCTTGATAAGTTGTGAAATGGGTTTGGTTTATATTTCGAGACCTTTGTTTCTATCTTGGATTCTACAGAAGTCGCCACTCAGCTTAACTAAGATTTATCATCTAAGACTGAAAATTGATTCTTTGTTCAAATTCGTACGTTTGATTATTTTTTTTGTATCTTGCGTGTACATATTCTGCGATTTATGTTGAAATCGGTTCTGGTACGAGCTTCTTTAGAAGTTGTGAAACGCTTTTGGTTTAATATTTTTGTTCACTTACTTTAAATAGCTGCACTCGATTCCATTTTCTGCGCAAATTGTTGGATTTTGGGGGATGATTTGATTCTTTTTAGCTCGATTAAGGTTCCTTTGATCGAGACTTCTCAAAGCACGGAATCCAATAGAATGGAATCTCTGGAGAAAGAAGTTATTAAAGAGTTGGGAACCGTATTAAGCCTTTAATATATATGTATGTCTGACTTTGAGGCACATGTAAAGAAGCTTGCCTTTTTTCTTCTTTTTTTTTTCTTTAGAATTGGTTAATTTCGATGATAGTTGGGGGGGGGGGGGAATTTACCTTTTTCCTTTTATGGTTTTATGATCTTGGATATTTAAGAAATGAATGAGGGATAGGCATTGATTTGGATAGACTTCAAAGGAGAATAAGATTGTGCCTTTCTTACACGGATGAATGAGTAAGGTTCTAGATTGACTTTGTCATTATTGTATTTCACTATGAATCTGGATTTAAGTGCGGGCGTTATGGTAACTACTTAATTATGGATAGCCACCTGTTCTGAGGATGAAAGCAATTACCTGTAATCCTATGCCAACTGATGGAAAGATAAGATGAATTTTGATGCTCTTCTTAAGCAAACAAATTCTTTAAGTAGCCAATTTATTTCTTTTCATATTTGCACCTTTCATTTGACTCATTTCATGAAAGCATTTTCTGGAGTGGGACTTGCAATTCTTTTGAGTCCCTGATTTTTGGCTCTTGGGTTGTCTGATATTTGCATATATCAACTGTTTAAGGTTACGAATCTTTTGATCCTCTTCTGGTCGATTTTTTTAGTTTAAGAGTATTTCTTTGGATTTCTAAGTTCAAGTGTTTTATGGAATTTTTAGTTTAAGATAACCCCTGTAGTTCTCCTCTGAATCTCCTTTTGACTATAAACGTATACATATTTATACTCTACCAAACTTGATACATACATTCTTCTGTATAATTTATCAACCAACGTGACTGTCCATTTATGTTGAATTTCCAATACCTTTACAAGATACTCTTACGAGTAGTTCATTTAATTTACGAAGATATGCATATGAATTTCTTTATAGGGATAAACACTTCAGACAACCTCCCAAAGGAGTTCTTTCAAATACAAGCGGTTCTTCGTGTCAGCTTGGGGAATTTCTTGTTTTTTGGAATACTTGCCCTTATAATGATTGGAGTGAAGGATCAAAATGACAGACGTGATTCCTGGCATCACGGTGGATGGATTGCTAAGATGCTGATTTGGGCTTTGCTCACCATCCTCATGTTTTTTCTACCTAATGTCATCATAACAATTTATGGTCAGTTTCATATCCCGAATCGACTTTTTTTTAGCATCTTTTGATGGATGAGACATTTAAAATAATATATATGTGTTTCATATTTACCAGTGGCCTCGTTGATATTTATTCTGGTAGATTTATTAATGGACCAGTGATATTATTTCCTTGTAGAATGAGCTAAAAACTTAATTCCACTGGGTTAACCATATTTATTTACTTCCCATCAAGCTTGGGGGATGATTTAGTGTTAAAGAATTTTTTCTCACTTTCACGGTTTAAGTGCTTAACTAGTCAAACTCTTTTTGATCAATTAATACAAATTTGTTTGATTCCATTATTCTCTTCAATCAAGTAATTCTAGTGGCTCATAAGAAATGGTCTTAAACTTCCAAAATAATAATAATCCTTCTTTTTGATCTCTACTAAATTTAGTTCATAAATCTTGCCTTTGGAACATGTACAATTGACAAAATCTCAACCAGGACTATTTATATGGTTGTACTTTTTATGACCTAGCTCGTTTATCAATTGGGCTTGACTTGAAGCCCAAGAAGCACTGTCCTTTTTTTTTCCCCTTCAATATATATATCTTGATTGACGCCACTAATTAATCAGAATGCTGCTATTTGTTTTATAATTTAAGTTGCTGCCATAGCCCTAAAATATTGAAGACTAATTTTAGTAGATAAACATCCACCGTGTTGAAAAATTAAGCCTTTTAGATAATGTGGTTCAATGTTGTGACACCTGCAATCCACTTTTACCACAATCCATTTATGAAAATTATGCATACGTCAAGCTTTTGATGAGGGGGCATGTTGAAGACTAAATATAAATAAATAAACGAACGCGTCTCCTCTCCTACAACTTAAGCTTTCCCCCTTTCACAACTTATGTTTTTAGATGAGACGATTCAACTTAAAAGATAGTTACTTAATGACAAGAGTTACATAGATGGGCAAACTTATTGTGTATGCAGGAATTCTTTCCAAGTTTGGGGCAGGGTTATTCTTACTGGTCCAAGTCATAATATTGTTAGATGCCACACATTCGTGGAATGATTCATGGGTTGCTAAAGACGAGCAAAAGTGGTAGGTTCAAAGTTATTCTTTTTACGCTCGATGTGGTTCTTAATTGATAAGTAATCTCGTCTCTCTTGTTCTCAGGTATGTTGCCTTGCTGGTTATATCAGTAGTGTGTTATCTTGCAGCGTTCACATTTTCGGGAATTTTATTCATTTGGTTCAACCCTTCCGGTCACGACTGTGGTCTTAATGTCTTTTTCATTGTAATGACACTTATTCTGGCCTTTGCTTTCGCCGTTATTGCTTTGCACCCTAAGGTGAGAAACTATCTTTTCAACTGATAAGGTTGTAGTCTTAATGTTATTGAAGCCATAATTCGCCTTTGTGTGATGGGAATTCAGAATTAGAATTCATGGAAAATAAAATGAAATTTGAATGGAAAATCTCCTAATTCCACTTTTTAAGTCCCATATACTACCAAGTGGCAGCTATAGAGCATGCCTGGTTAAGCTTAAAAATTTTACTAAGTATGCTTAAATATTTTTTGATTGATCAAATCATCGAAATTGGACACATTTCAGTTCGTTATTTGGATAGTAAGCCAAAAGTTAACTCCAAAATAGTAACTTTTCTATGTAAAAGGGTTTTCTAAAAGTAGCTGATACAAACACGTTTGAAAACAAAAGTTTGCTTAAAATTAACCATTGCTTATTTTTTAAGCTTGGCCCAACATTCTGTAAGTTCATTTCACCACACAAGTTAAATTGTTTAAATAAGAGAATTGATTTTGTGAAATTCTTCTTTTGTTTTAATAAATGAAACCAGGGTTTTTTTTTTTAAACTTAGAATACGAGATACTTTGGTTTTTCAACAGGTAAATGGCAGCCTCTTGCCTGCTTCTGTGGTATCTGTTTATTGTGCTTATCTTTGCTATACTGGTCTCTCAAGTGAGCCTCGAGGTTACGAGTGCAATGGTCTTCACAAGAAGGCGAAAGCTGTAACCACAAGTACCCTTGTTCTCGGGATGCTTACAACAGTTCTATCCGTTCTATATTCTGCACTCCGTGCTGGATCATCAACAACCTTTTTATCCCCGCCGTCTTCTCCCCGAGCAGGTATTTTTTTAAATCTGATCCAAAATCTTTACGTTTCTTCTTGATTTTTGTTCTCATCTCTCTAATATTCTCTTGGAATTTTGAGTAAATTTCTGGCCTTAATACCAATGTGCGTGCCTCGTTTTGGGATAACATCAACGGGAGTGTGCTAGTGTGGATTAGATAACACTAGGCATTATTAAGAAAAGAAATTATAGAGCATGTTTGGCAAAAATAAGTTGCTATCCTATAAGATTGGGACCCTCAAAAAATCCGTTCAACTGTGGGTCCCGCAGCTTTTGTACCAAATAAGTTTGGGAATTTCCAATTTATGTGGCTTCTAAGCTAGCTTATGGATTTTGGTATATACAATTTGTGGGCACCCAACTTATAGCAACATTTTTTTTTTGCCAAAAATACTCATCATCTTTATTGTTCATTCCTAGTATTGTACACCAAACATGCCCTACGTGTTTGAACAATATTGCAGCTAGAGTTGTGACCTTAAAAATCTCCGTTGCAGGTGGGACGACACCTCTTCTAAAATCAGACGACCCGGAATCGGGAAAAGGAAAGAAAGAAGCTGAAGCACGACCTGTTAGTTACTCGTACACCTTCTTCCACTTGATATTTGCTCTGGCCAGCATGTACTCAGCCATGCTTCTTTCCGGATGGACCAGCAGTTCTGAGAGCTCCGACTACATTGATGTCGGCTGGACGTCAGTTTGGGTTCGCATCTGCACGGAATGGGTCACCGCTGCATTGTACGTTTGGTCACTTGTGGCACCGTTGATCTTGCCCGATCGTGAATTTTACTAAATTTTCCTTTAGAATGAAAATGGGGTTCTTGCATCTGTTAGTATCTGTATGCACTCGTAATGTGATGTTATGACAATATAAATAAGGTAGTGCGAACTTCAGAATTTGGTTGATTAATGTATTGTGTTGTATATAGAGATGCAAGGTTGGAGAGTCTTGAACAGTATTAAGAAACGTAATAAGTAAAAATTTCGTTCATTATACTTGAGTCCTATTATGTACAAAATATGTAATTTTAAGTGATAAATCATGATATTTGAGTCGTATTTGAAAATTCAGAGTGTTTGGTCATCTTTATTTAATTTTCGGACCATTGTATTTTTAAATATCTAATCATGAAATACCATATATCTTGAAGAAAATAATTTTAAGAAAATCTCTAACAAACAAGCCTTTATTGTCATCGGATTGTGATATTACATACAATTACTCCATTTAAAAGGCACTTGATTTTTCTTACTTTTCAGGGGTTTTTTTTATTTTTATTTTTTTGTTTGTTTTTAAGCAACTGATTATGTAGCATGATCACGTGTACATTATAGGATAATGATATTTAGTAAAATGATAATTATTCTCTTATTACCACGTGATTCATTTGTTTTTTAAAATAATATATAAACTTATTTAAACGCAATAAAAATAAAAAAATATATTGACAAGAATAATATCTAGTAAAATGACTATTATTATCTTATTACCACATTAATCATTAATTCTAAATAATAAAATAAAAGTACTTAAAATATGATAAAAAGATTATAAAAAAAAATTTGAATAAAATCAAAAGCTGTAAATTGGTAAGTGAAAAACGATAAATTAGTTGGAAGAGGGAGACAAAATTATGGGTGAATGATACCTAACGTGCGCACCCCTCCAAACTTCCTACAGTTGGCTAGCGTGCGCACCTCCTCCATTTTCCTCCTTCCCACCTGCAAAAAAAAGAAGACATCCTCACCGAAACCCAACCCACCCCTCCCCTTCTCAATAACATGCGCCATCTCCTCCTCGCAATGGCCCCTTCTTCTTCCCAGAAAAAACCCACCACTGCAAAACCTGGTTCCGCAACCACCGCCAACGTCAACCATCACCATGCAAATTCCCCAAATTGCCCTTCCCTCTGTAGGCACTCTCCTTCCGCCACCCTTGACATCCTTATTTTCATCATTGTTCTCTTTTCTGGGGCCTTTCTTATTATCTCCTACTTTTCTTATCTCTTCCAAGCGTTTTCCCTCCTCCTTCCGCCCTTTTCCGCCATTGTTTCAGAGCTTTACTATTATATAATATCTGATGCGCAATCGCAGTACTTATTTTTCGGGTTATTTTTGCTGTCTTTTGCTATATTTGTTTTGTTTTTCGAGATCTGTTATGGGTTCGGATCGAAGAGATGCGGGAAGAATGGGTGTAAAGGATTGAAGAAGGCCATGGAGTTCGACTTGCAGTTACAGGGGGAGGAGTTGTTGCGATCCGAGAATAAGGCGGTTAAGGATGTCAATGAGTTGCCATGGAAGGGTGATTGTGAGGATAATCCGGATTATGAATGCCTGCGTGCCGAGTTGAGGAAGATGGCCCCGCCCAATGGACGTGCAGTCTTGCTTTTCCGTGCAAAATGTGGGTGCCCGGTCGCCAAACTGGAAGGATGGGGACCTAAGCGTGGTCGGCGCCACAAGAAGTGAGCAAAGTTCTTGTTGAATGTTGATTTTCATTAAAAATAAATGAATCTTTTCTGGTTCATGGATTTCTTTTACGAGTGAATCTTATCTAAATTATGGATGGATTTGGGTATGATGAATTTGAATGCGAAATTGCATTTTACTTGTTTTAGTTCAATGGTGTTATCTATTTTACCTGTTTTCGTTCAATGTTGTTATCTTTAGCTAAAACGGTTTTAGTACGTGGATATAGGTTCATAATATGATATATGATTTGAATTTCTGCATGATTTATATTCTGCACTGTAAATAATATGAAATTTGCTTTTAGTGATGTTTGAAATTGTGACCGAATAATGTGCATATTAGATTGCCAAAAAATTGTAGAGGTCTTTCAAGTTTGATCGTTTTCCATTACATCAGTATAGAGGTTGATGCTATAGATGATTTCTTTTCTGCTTTGATAGTGATTAGGATAGGTTATTTTTGCCTCTGAGTTGTTTGGCTTTGCTCGGGATAGAGATATGAACTGGTATTATGATAAACTCACCTGTTATATTCTCGGACCAGTCGTTCTTAAAGAAGACAAGGTGGCTGTAACGAACTTTATCATTTTGACGCATTGTTATTCATGTTAGAAAGCCCGCCGTAGTTGGAAAAGTTAAGTATGGATATGCGGAGATAATTTTCTTTAATTAGTACCAAAGGTTTTAAGCAATGGAATTGAGTTCTGACTGATGGAAAGGATACAATTGGAACTAAGTTATACAATTGGAAATATTTTCCTGGATGTTGCTACGTCACTTCAATAGTATGGATCAAATTAAAATTAAACTGTAGTTATCTGGTTGACACTATACACAACTGGTTTTGTACGCTGTAGTTGGATTAAATTGTTAGACACATCTGATCACCAACTCAACAAAGATCTGCTGCCATCATGTTAACGAGTCCAATATCATAAAGTAGGAGATACTTTGAATCCTGATTACTATAGTGACAGTGAGAGAAATTTGTTACCGCCTACCAAAATTACTAAGAAAATATAAATAAAGAAATTTTAAAATTTTTTTTTGTATAAGAGATGTAGTCTTGCACTATATAATTGGCCATGAAGGTCTTTCTGCTGATATTACTTACACTTGTTAACCATGTGGCACGACTTCGAACTATATAACGGCCATGTAGGTCCTTCTGCCGATATTACTTACACTTCTTAACTGTGTGGCACAACTTGGAACAGCTCTGTGGGGACAGCCAGTGTGTATTTATTTATTTAGCATATCTGTGTAGATTGATCTGGTGCAGCACGAAAACTTAGATTTTGGGTGATATTGATTGGTTGCTTATCATTTTAGGGGTAGGCTGTAATTCAAAAGCTAATATAGGAAAGGTTTAATGTGTAATAAGTATGTCAATGAATGCTATCGGTTGAAAATCAATGAATCAAACCTAAAAGGTAAAAGAAGATTACAGGAGATCTTGCGACATGTATTTTTGTGATTTAACTGCTAACTTGTATACCTTTTTTTCCATTTCACTGAAGTATAACGGACCCCTTCAACCTTTTCTAGCCCCTCTCCATTATACGTTTTTCTTGTAGGGAATTGCTAACTTTGCTTTCTTCTTTTCGTTTTTGATTATTTAAAATTTTTAATAGGATTATTTCATTTTACCTTTTTCATAGCAAAGAAGTATCACAGTGATTTAGAAAATAATGTCTTGGACAACAATTTAAGTTGTACGTACAAATATAAACAGTGGTTTAGTTTTCTACCAAAGACGTGTAGTTCTTCTCAAGGATACTTGGGATTTATTTACTAATTTATTGATTAAACGTTTCATGTATTCTGACAGGGTCAAGATCGTTTTTTATTTATTGTGTGTAGATTTGCAAGTTATAAAAAGAAATAGATATTATTTTTTGGATTGCTGTGGGTGTTTAGGCTAGCTTACGCGCACCTCGATTAATTCTACGGGACTTTGAAATTTACAGTCGGGTACTCATCTCAGTGGTCTTGAGGGGCTCGAACTGGTGACAATTGGAAAACAAACCTAAGGTCTGACTAGTGAGCTACTCCTCAAGGTTGAAATAGACATTTTTATACCTAATGAATTTGATATCTTTCTTAACTTCACTTGGCAAGGGAGTGATTTGACACTCAAGCAATGTTTTTTGCTTGGGACTGCTTGTCAAACACCCAAGTCTACTGGTTCAAAGGTCAAAAGTCATCAGTCTGATGTCATAATTTCATTTTATTTTCCAGAATTATAATAATTTTTAAAAACAATGAAATATGATGGGAACAGGGGAAGACCCACTAACACCCACAGAGACTAGTGATCTCAAGGGTAACATTTTCATATCCAAATGCTAGATGCATCCGCCCAAACCAAAAAGGGGGAAAAGTTGAAAAAAGGTAATAAACAAAATAAAATATATGCTGCAAAAACCCACATGGAGATAGAATTCACCTTCAAACTCAAAATCATACACAGTTACACACCTCTTAAGTCTTAACTCTCAAGTCCTGCTTGCAGAAACACATAACGAAAATATCACCTCCGATACCTTTAAAGAACCTTTTTGAAGTAGCGAATCTCTTCATGTTCCTATTGATCCACAATTTGATCTTCAATTTCTCAAAGACGCTCTACTGTTTCTACCAAATTTTGAGCCCTAAACAGATGAAGGCAGATGGGTTGAAAACTTCATGATCACTCTCTAATTAGCCACAGTCTTCTGGCTTATCACTATGTTTTTGTTGCCAGTCAGGTGTCCTATGCGGATGACAAATAATGATGGAGGTAATGAGGAAAGGAATTAAAAAAATGATAAGAGGAATGCTGTCGACTGCATTTCTGGTTTTGATTTTAGGTGGGTGTGGAGGACAAGAAAGGTGATATCAGGAGGGCGAGAGAAAAAAAAAATAAAAAATCAAACTGGTGTTTTTTCCGGTTCACTATGTCATTTGCATTTTTTTTTTTTTTTAGTTTTTAATATTTTATGAAGCCAACTGGACAAGACGGATGTCAGGTTCCCTGTTGAACCGGCAAATGTTTCCTATCTTAATAACATGTGGCTAAAAGATGCATTTGGATTGTGAGCTACATACATTTAGATATCCTTTGTAAGTTCCTGGCATCTAGTTATTTAGCAAGCCTGCAGTATCATTCTTTTTCTTCCTTTTTCAATGGTTATTTCATGAATAAGATAAATATAGCAACTTTTTATACTTCTATAACATTAAAATGTCTCACAGTCTATTACTGGCACCGAGCTTCATGTGAAAAACCTGAAATTTGTTTTCATTGTCAGCATTGAGACCTTCTTTTGTACTTTCTCCTTTTCTTGGGAGTGGGGTTAGAGGAGGTTAGAAGTACATAATATATTGATGCAGCCCACAGATGGAATATGAATTATTTTGAGATTTTAAGATTTTATGTTAATTTAAATTTTTTTTTCCCTTGATTGGTTCTGCTTATGGCAGTCTTTCATTACTATCTTAGATTAAGTTTATTATGATACTTTGAAATTACCTCATAGAATAGATGCTATTGCATTTTTTAAATAAGACTACTCGTGCGTGGAGAAGGGCACTTATGAAATGAAAATTTGAGTTTGCTAATAACTTGTCCGATTATCGGTATTCTATATGAATCAATGAGTGTAAATTCTTGGTATTCTGTACGAATCAACGTGCCTTTCATGCATAGTTTTCTGTATTTTATTCGTGAGTGAATCAACATAAACTAAAAGGTTGTTTGTGAATTCCATGTTTTCATGCTTCCATATACATCAACCTACATAATTGTATACAATGAAAGCAAGCTTTTTTTTTGCATAAGTAATTACTTCTAGGCTTCAGATGCTCATCTTCTGAGCAGCGCATAGTTGTTGCCTTACTAATTTCTTTGCACTTTTTAGAAGATGCAGCAAATGTCAATCAAATGTTTGCTGCATTCCTTATGTAGCTCGTTGTTATTAAGGAGGAATATAGTCCAATTTCTGTACTTTCCCTGAAGTTCTCTATCCGTTAACCACTTCTCAGAATACCAGGGTACAAAGTTGTGTTTCCAAAGATTATGAATTGGAAAACTAATAAAGGTCCCCCCACCCTGGGCTACCATGAGCCTGTTGGGTATATGCATAAACTTGCTCATTATTTATTTTGTTGCTGTCTGATAATTTAACAATTCATGACTTGGGTGTCTATGGTTATCTTCAATGAAAATTTGGTTGCGCATGAGAATTTTATTGACTGCTGTACGTCAAACTCTAGTTCATAGAACATGGGTATTTTATCATGGAGTTGTGCTTGGAACATGGTAAATTTGAGTTCAAGTTGTTTTGATCTGATATATCGTGCAAAGCTAATGTGGGAATGAATTGCCATATGGACTGTGGGACTTGTCAATTTTCAAATAAATGAATGATGAACGAGAAACAGGGTGAGCTCCTTACTCATCTGCTCATTATTTAAAGAAATGGTAAACAGTAAAAAGATAACATGAGAATGGATTTCATCAAGCCAAGAATGAGGGGCTTTATTCTTGGGGCTTTATATGATTTGCGTATTTACAGCTGGAAATCTTTCCCTTCTTCTATCAAGAATTTTGGCAAAATTTAAACCCAACATGCAATTTTTCCAATAAATGCTTGGTCTCTTGTAAAGCATGGAATAGAATAACTTAGTCTTCTTTTGAGCTTGCTTGTATGTTCGTTTCAGTCACTGATGTTTGAAATCAACAATGTGCTCATTTTGCTGCTCCATCCATGATTTCCCGTTTCTAATGTATTCTTGGTTTATGTTAACTAATCATTTTCATTGTACTTGCTTTGGTGGAAACATTTAACTTCTTTAATATGATGTGATCTCCAGGACTCTTGCTCTTACTGGCGGAGGAGATAATCGCTAACTGTTAATGATGGCGGTTTCAATTAGGCTTCATTGAAGTGTTTCTTCTTTTGCTATACTGTTTTTCGTTTTCGCTCCGAAGGACTTGTAATTTTATGAGAAACAATTTTTTAGAATCTCAATGATAGTCTTCTAAAGAAACTTAATTATGACCACTTTCTAGTGGAAGTTCCTTACTTTTCGACACCCCAAATAAAGTAGAATAAATTATAGTATTAATAAGTACACATTATAAAATCTCTATTTTTGATTCTTTAGCACTAGGCCTGTGCTAGTAATGGGTTCATTCTATGGTAAGTGACAGTTGCTTTGTTGATGATGAATGGCATAAATAGGGCATTTTCAGCATTTTATGTGCCAAAGAACCGTCAAATTCTTCTGCCAAAATAGTGAAATATCTTCGATTATGTAGGTATAAGGGCATTTAGAGCCACTGAAGTTCAAATTTGACAGGGTGGATGGGGCTATGGTTTGGTTTATTTGCTTAAGGTGGATTCGACTGTATTGGATAGCGTTCTATGCAAAATTTAAACCCTCAATGACGAAGGAATGGGTGACAATTTAGACCCTAGTGCGGTTCAGATTGTTGGGGGGAGGGGGGGGGGGGGGTGGGGTGTGGTACTGTCCAGATAATTCGAAGAAATTGGATGGGCTATGGCTTGGTTCATTCACCGCAAGTGCTTGATCCTCTCTTCATGATGGGCTATATTTGATTGGGCAATTTCTTTTTAAGTTAATTCTTTCGTCGAGAATGAAGGTTATATATCTGTCAATTTTCTAGCAATGGTGGGACCCACAAATATGTATTGTCTTGTCTAGTCCGACCACCTTAATTTGACCATGTATGTTACGCTTTAAATACCACTATTACGATTGTTGAGACCTCACATTTCTTTTACTAGTGACGAATGTTTCTCATTTTCGAGTGTATAACAATTCCTGATACTCCTACCTTTATGTCATAGTACACACTTGTCTATCCATATGATCGAACTTGTCATCGAGTTAGGTCACTCATTTTTGTCAAAGTATATCCTTGTTAAAGACCTTAATTAATTGGTCGAGTTGATGCGGATCTATATTTGATATGTTCTGCTCTTCTCCTCCTCATGTTTATTTCGTATGTATATCTCGTAAAAATCAAATTCAATAATTAACCTTTAATCATTTGAGAACATTTTCAATTAATCAACACATTTTGTCTCTGATCATGGTTTTTGACCAAATATTCTGTAAGGATACTTTAAAATTGTGAATTTGTTGGAATTTTATATTAATTTTTATATGCTCATCAAAAGAGTTTTTTTAGATGGACATGAATTGTACAAACTAATCTACTTTACACCTATCGTAATGATAAATGGCTCGTCTCACCCTGACCTTCTCTTGAATTCTTTAAAAAGTCGAGAATATTAGTGGAAAAATGAGCAAATTTTCAAATGCTGTAACAAAAAACTGTTATCTTACTTGTGGATCTTCCTACTATTCCCATGGCATATTTTCCCTCCAAAATCCAGAATTACAGCTATACATCAAAATCCAGAACATAAATTTAAGTTCTTTTCTCTGATGATAACATCTCATGAATTTTCCTCTCAAATTCAAAAAAACTGCTTCCCATTCCCCTTCATTCTCAATTCTAAAATGCCTCTCCACATTTCCCACTTCAACCCCACAAACCCACAACCACCCTTTCCAAACCCTTCTCGAGAACATCTCCAAAAAATCCAGCAACATTGAATTTTCACTAGTTTCTGCACTTAAATTCATTTCATCATCCCCTTCATTGATCTCCAATGGCCAACAGCTCCATAGCTTTATACAAAAATCTGGGCTTGATTCCAATCTTTTTGTACAGAACAGCTTGATCAGCATGTACTCGAAATGCGGGTCGATTTCTTGCGCCAAATCGATCTTTGATGATTCCCTGAAGCTTGATTCTGTGTCTTGTAACATTATGCTTTCTGGGTATGTGAAATATGATTTTTTGAATGATGCATGTGAGCTGTTTGTGAAAATGCCGGAGAAGAATTGTGTGTCGTATACGACTATGATAATGGGGTTGGCTCAAAATGGGTTTTATGGCGATGCGATTGGGGTTTTTGGGAAAATGAGGCACTCTGGTGTGGTCCCAAATGAAGTGACCATGGCTAGTATTATCACATCTTTCGTGCATTTTGACGGTATTCAAAATGTGAAAGTACTGCATTCACTGGTGTTAAAACTTGGCCTATATGTGTTTGTTCTTGTTTCAACTAATTTGGTTCACTTATATTGTGCGAGTTCACAGCTGGAGGATGCTAGGATGGTGTTTAATGAGATGCCAGAAAAGAATGTGGTTTCATGGAATGTGATGTTAAATGGCTATGCAAAGGAAGGTTTGGTTGATTCAGCTAGGGAATTATTTGAAAGGTTTGTTGGCAGAGACGTGATTTCTTGGGGTACGATGATTGATGGGTACGTGCAAGTAGGGAGATTAAGTGAAGCTTTGAGGGTTTATCGTGACATGGTGTGCAATGGGTTGGGTCCTAATGATGTGATGATTGTGGGAATAATTTCAGCTTGTGCCCACGCAAATGCATCAGTCGAGGGTTTGCAATTCCATGGTGTAGCAGTGAAGATAGGGTTCGATTGTTATGACTTCACACAGGCAACGATAATTCATTTCTATGCTGCTTGCCAAGAAATCAATCTTGCTCTTTTGCAGTTTGAGCAAGGAAGCAAGGACCATATGGCTTGTTGGAATGCACTTATTGCAGGACTAATAAGAAACGAAATGGTTGATGAGGCCAGGCGTTTATTCAATGAGATGCCCGAAAGAGATATTTTCTCATGGAGCTCAATGATCTCTGGTTATTCACAAAACGAGCAGCCTAATTTGGCTCTTGAACTTTTTCACGAAATGGTAGCTAATAGAATCAAGCCGAATGAAATCACAATGGTCAGTGTTCTGTCTGCGGTTGCTACTTTGGGCATTCTGAAAGAAGGTATATGGGCTCATGAGTTCATCCACAATAACTCTATTCCAATGAACGACAATTTGAGTGCAGCAATCATAGATATGTATGCGAAATGTGGAAAAATCAACGCAGCCCTAGAAATGTTTTATCAAATCCGAGAGAAGGCCAAAGATGTCTCACCTTGGAACGCGATTATATGTGGCTTGGCCATGCATGGGCACGCAGAACTCTCTTTAAGAATTTTCTCCGACTTGCGAAGGCTTAATATAAAGCCCAATTCAATCACATTCATCGGAGTCTTGAGCGCATGTTGCCATGCTGGATTGGTGGAAGCAGGGGAAATGCATTTCAAGAGCATAAAAAGCATATACAATGTAGAGCCAAATATAAAGCACTATGGTTGTATGCTCGATCTTTTAGGCAGAGCCGGAAGATTGGAAGAAGCGGAAGAACTCGTAAAGAACATGCCTATGAAAGCAGATGTCGTGATATGGGGGACGCTATTGGCAGCATGTAGAATGCACGGGAACATGGACATAGGCGAAAGAGCTGCTGATAACTTGGCAAGGGTGGAGCCATCTCATGGTCCTAGTAGAGTTCTATTGTCCAACATTTATGCAGATGCAGGAAGGTGGGGTGACGCATTTTCAACCCGGCGAGCAATGCAAATTGAAAAATTGTCGAGATCGCCAGGGTATAGTGGTGTCGTGTAATTTTTTGAGCTTCTTGAGTACAAAGGGAAAATTATCCGTTCTGAAGAAAAAATGGCAAAGCTTAAATTATAAATAAGTTGATTAAATATACTTACTGTTCACATATTATGTAGGCTCACTTACTATTTACGCATTATGTACAACGTACAACTCATAAATACTTAAAAGAACGTAACATAAAATATATGAAGGGGCCGGGGTATTAAGTGATACGTCAATGGTATTCTGTCAAGGGTTATGCTATAGATACATTAGGGTCGACACCCTTGTGTACATAATGGTCAAATGACATTTCATCATGGACGGATGAAAAAATAGTTTTTTCATTAACCAATGATGAAATGTTGCTTGGACATTTTGTACATTTCATGTAGCATAAGCGTTCTATCAATTATGCTAATAATAAAAGTCACATTAGTTATAAAAAAAAAAGAAAGTAATTAAATTATAACCTACACCTGTTAAAACTTCCCCCAATTTTCTCATTATCATAATCCATCTCCTAAATTGACTAATCCTGTGTATATGGCATGTTTGAGGCACATTATTGGACAGAAAATTTAAAATTCTGATCGTTAATCATCGGCCAACTTTATTGACTTCTCATCTTTTGTGTATGGTCACAACGCATCGATTAGGATTCTCATTTTAATAAAATAAATAATGTGTCCCATGCAAGCGCATTCCCCAAAAATAAAAGAAAATTTAGCTAACGTAAGCACTGACGAATGATGCCTACACCTGGACGGCGCTTCCTTATAAAATCTTAAATTCCTAGTGTTTCTGTCTGAGCAAATACAGTACAAACAAATCTGCTGCTTATTTTCAAAGAATAATCGAAAATGTTAGGCCCCCAGTGCTGTGAAAATCCACCAACCCTCAATCCATCTTGTGGAGCAGGGAGTGTACAAGAAATTGGAGGCCTAAAAACATACGTAACTGGATCCCAAGATTCCAAGGTTGCCGTTCTTCTAATTGCTGATGCCTTTGGTAATAATCTGACAACCTTAAACTCTTTGTTTTGATGAACTTGTTAGCTGAATACGATGAAGAGTGTAGTGAAATAATTTGATTGGGGTTTTTGCAGGCTACGAAGCTCCAAATTTGAGGTAATTATAAGAGTTTTTTTTTAACTGAATGAGTTATGAAGCCTGGCTTATTTTTTGCTGGTCCCTTAATTACTGTGTAAATTCGTAAATGGTCCCTGAACTTTTTATACGAATATAATCACCCTACTTCATACTATGTTCCCCGTTAGTCATTCACCGTGCATAATTCTGTTTCTATATGATGACATGGCAAGCGAAAATTCGTTGAGGAAATAAAACTCATTTATGCTAAGAAGTAAATCCTTCTTGCTACTTGGTAAAACACGATCGCGTTCTTCTCGTTTTCCGGTCAGTGAAACAATAGGAGGATACATGCAGTAGAACGGTTAAAAATTTAGGGTAGAGAGATTTTTTGATAATAGATTTGGTGGAACTTGTCTTAAAAAAGTAGTTAAGTTGACAATGAGTTTGAAGAAAAATAAGTTCTAGAAGACGTAAATAAGTCCAAGAACTAATGATTTATTAGACTGATTGTCACGCTTCTGGTCGAATTTATAGTCATGAACCTCATTCTTATTATTTTGGCTAAGTCTCATTGGCTGCAATCTGTTTCGCTTCCTCTGTCTATCTTCAAATTTCCTTAACAGAAGTTTTTTATATGTAATGAAATTTCCGACTTGTGTTTCGCCATCTTATATTATCTAGGAAGCTTGCAGACAAAGTTGCAGCTTCAGGGTTCTTAGTAGTGGTTCCCGACTTCTATTATGGTGATCCGTATGATCCTGATAGACCTGGATTTGATGGACAGTCATGGTTGAGGGCTCATCCCACGGTTCGTTTCTACTTCACTCTCTGCCAATTTCGCTGCACGCACGTTCACATTAAAATAACTATAATCGTGTTTCGTTTGCACCATGCGCCTTTTATGAGTTCATTCTTGTATTTATTTGGGCATCTCTTGGATTATGTTCTTTTAGGAGAAAGGGTGTGAGGATGCTAAGGCAGTAATTTCAGCCTTGAAAAGCAAAGGCATATCTGCCGTAGGAGCTGCTGGTTTTTGCTGGGGAGGTAAGTAAATTTTTAGCATGATCAGTTTTTCGTCGAACCCGAAAAAGCATTCAACTTTCTTGCTCTTGTTTTAGGGATGACTGTGGTAAAATTGGCAAAATTTGATTGCATTAAGGCTGCTGTTGTGTTGCATCCTGGTCCAATAACAGAGGAAGAAATAAATGGTAAATTTCAAAGATTTTACTTTCTTTTCTGAAAGGTTTTCTTCTTAGATTTATGACTGATACTCCGGTACTTCAGAGGTGAAATGTCCGATTGCCTTATTAGGAGCTGAGACCGACAGGTTTACTTCACCGGAGCACCTAAAACACTTGGGGGAAATATTATCAAAGAAAACTGAGGTAAGAAATTCAAGCCAACCTTCACCTCGATTCATGCTACTTGTACAAAATTGGTTGCCGAAGTTGGTTTACAAAACAGTATCTACACCAATCATTTCAAAAACATTTTTTTTTAAATCATTTGAAATAAAAAACCAAGATTCTGTCAACATTTGTTTTGTCCAACTAGATTAATTGCCTTCACCTTTGCGAGTTTTATGCTTTGATGCGATCTTGTCAAGTGAAACCATATTGATAACCAGTGCGCCATAACTCGGATTTACGCTAATGCACTTTGTTTATTAGATCGGCATGAATTGGAAAATTGGTTAATCAGCTTATAATTACGTTTCAGATTGATAGCTATGTGAAGATATTTCCTGGTGTTGAACATGGATGGACAACACGATACAAGGATGATGATGAATTTGCCGTTAAGAGCGCTCAGGAGTCTCACTCGGACTTGCTTAACTGGTTTACCAAACACATTTGAGTAAAAAGAAACCGAAAGGAGCAAATATCGGGTTCCTTCCTCTCTTCAAATGGCAGTAACGGATAAAGAATATGAGTGATTTTTAAAAAAGCTAATAAAATCGTGTATTTTGTTATGACTCTTTCATGTTATCAAATTTGTAGCTACCTCTAATTTTAATTTCTATGGTTGAATTAAATTGTTCTCCCTTTATATTTAGGATCCATACATGCCAAAATATTGGGATAATGGAATTGAGAGCCCCACACGATGAAAATGCCTACCAAAAAATGACTTTTAACCGCAACAAAATTCACACGAGAATAATTTTACGTATATTATGAAACATGACAAGGGAAGATTAGGTTGTACTTGCTAGCCCTTTGTGCGATGTGGTTCTAACTTTTCGAAGTACTTAAATTTGTAAATATAGGTCCGTCCTTACGTCAAATTTGACACTAAAATTCTATACGACTTTCATATGATTCAAAACTATAAGGTAAAATCATGAAATAACTTAACATCTCTTTTCAATTCAAAAGAAAGTTACGTGTGATTTTAATGTCTATATTGAAAATTTCTTTCGTTTGGAGCCTCACTTTTAACAATTCTAAATAAATAATCACACTACATGAAAGGCTGTCTATTCTTAATTTTTCCTAATTATGATATAATGATATTAGTTATATTTATTTAATTCTTCTAAACTTTTATTGCTGGGATCATCTAATTGGGTGTAGAATAAAGTCAAAATAAATCTTCTTTTAAATTTTAACTAAGGCCCTGTTTGTTTGATTGTACGAAATTTTCATTGGAACTTGGAATTCAAATTTCAACTTTCACTTTTGACCTATTTGATTGACAAAATTTTTCAGGAAATTGATTTTCCATGATTTCTAGGTACAACACCTTAAAGCGTGATTTTTCACCTTTTATTTTCCTAGGGTGGGCGATTTTTTATTTTCCACCTTTTTTTTTAAATTGTTGGCAATGGGAACAAATTCTATGAAAAATTGTAAAAGAAGATATCCTTGAAATTGACAATTTTTATGTAAAACAAAAGCAAACGAACACCAAAATATAGATTATTTTTTGATGGGTTTTTTTTTTGGTTGACAATGGAAACAAATTCTAAGAACAATGGTAGAAGTGGATATCCCTTAAATTGACCATTTTCATGTAAAACAAAACCAAACGAATACCAAAAAATAATTTTATTTCAACATTTTTCACGTTGAAAATTATACCAATCAAACACAATAATTTATAATTCCAGGAAAACAATTTCTAGGTAATTCAATTCCCTAAAATTCATTTTTTTTCCAACCAAATTCCATTTTTACAATCAAACATACCCTTGCATTCTTTTTCTAAAAAATGAACATTTTTAGATGTTTTTGTGCTTATAAGATAGTTTGAGCACTTATAAGCGGATCCAAACATACTCTAAAAACCCAAAATTTTTAATTAGATATTCATTTTCTCAATGCTGTAAGAGCTTACGTCAGTCACTTCCTCGTCCATTACATGCTTAGCCCCCGTTTGATCCCCATTAAATTAAATTACATTACATTCCATTTTTCTCTCTCCTATTTTCAACCACACAATCTTTCATAAAATAATATTACACGTAAATTAAAAACTTTTCCTTCTTTTTCAACCACTCATTTTTCTAAAAAATACTATTCCCCCCATTTTCATTTTCAGGTAATGGGAATCAAATAGGGACTTAATCAACATTGTAGTGACAAGTATTGTTGTCTAAATTTTCACAAATGTTTTTCAATTATCAATCGACTTTTGAATATTTTGCGAGTTGTCATCAAATCTTTTCAATATTTTTCATTTATAATTGAATTTATAAATTTTCTGATTTTTCATTAAGCTAACAAAAACGTTATCGCACCTGTTGTTCTACTAAAACAATAGATAGAGGCCAACTTGTTACTAAAAATGTATAAAGGACCAATAGTGAAATTTTTCGAAAAGAAAAAAAATAATCTTAGACCTTGTCATACAATAAATGGAAGAATTGCAGTTGGCATCCCAACGTTTAAATTCTTTGTATTTTTATCCTCAACATTTTATATATTAATGGAATCTGTTAGGGATGGCAATTCGAATCGTTAGAACCGAAAATCCCGGTTAATCGAATCGAATGAGGCGAAATAAATTGAACCGATGGCGCAATGTGATGGATATCATATTTGATTATAATGCCCCAGTTCAGGGAGGGACGGGCATTATATTTTTGTCGTCGTCCCGTTCTGAACCAATTACCAGTTAAAAAAAATTAATTGGACAATTGAATTTTTCATTATTCTTTCTATGATTCTTTCAACCCAAAATTCTGGCCCATTATTGACCCGCTAAGTCCCATTAACCTAAGCTAGTAACTCTACACCCTACTACCCAAATATTAAAAATATATGGAAATTGGAATCAACAGATTCAACACAACACATATCTAAATCACTCCTTTCCGTCGCTGTACAACGACCACCATCGCTTTCCACCGCTACAACGGCCGCTAACGCCTCCACTAACAATAGTCTTCTCCAAATCATTCTTCTCCGTCACTCCGTGACAAAAATAGAGACAGATGTCAGATTTCCCCACGTGGGAATTGGGATATTGTTTGCTAAATTGGTTTAGTTTTGTGTTTTTGTTTTCATTTTTTTTTTCGAATTTGATGCTAGACCTATAAAAAATAATTTATTTTCGTAGTTATTAACTGTCCGAACCGACATTCAAACTGAGCCGAACCGAATCAACGTATACGGTTATGGTGCGATTATGACATGATAAAAAAAATGACAGTTCAATGATAGTTTTGACCGAACCGACCTCAAATTGAATCGTTGCCAACCTTAGAATTTGTAGAGACAATAGCCCCACTAATATACTTTCTTTATCCAGATATATTGTAATATTTATATTACTATCTACTCATCATAAATACATTCCTAAAATTCACAATTTATATTAATTTTAATTTAAGATACAATTGCCAAGAAAAATGATTGGGCAATAGATTAGCAAATTTTCCCTTTATAAATCTTCAACAAATTAACAACCCTTTTGCTGTGTACTATTGCAGAACCAAACATTTGACTCATTTTCCAAAAATTGAGGTAACATGTCAAGCCCTCACTCTCAGAGCTGTGAAGACCCAGCAGTTCTAGGCTCAAGCAATGGAACATGGCATGTTGAAGAGCTTAGAGGCCTCAAATGCTATATTTCTGGCACTGTGGATTCCAAGCTTGGTGCTATTCTGGTCTATGATGTTTTTGGTATGCATTTTCTAAAATATTTGATTTTGGGTGTAGTAAAGTTTCAACCTTGTGTTGATTTAATGTTCCTTCTGTAGAGTTTTTATTTTATTTTAATTTTTTAACAAAATGCAGGTGGTAAAAATTATTTATATTCTTGAATGCGTGTGTGTTAATTCTAGGATCCTTCTGTAGATTTTCATTTGACCAAGTTAGGTTTGTGTATAATAAAGTGGTTTATTGTCACAGCAAGATTTCATTTTTGTCGCATATTTCATTTGGGTTTTCTTATTTATGTTCTCGAGTATGCGGTTTGGATAGTCTCAGAAACTTTGCATCTTGTTCAACAGTAGCAGTTGTTTTTAAGGTTATGAACGCATTTGTCTATTGGATATGATTGAATTGTGATGCCAATTTTGGAATTACAACTCAAACTCTTGGGCTATGATGAAATCGGGTTGAGGCCCAAATTGATTAGATATTACACACATTGCCCGATAACACAATGAGGAGGCCCAAAACCTGAGCCCATATACACGGCCACATGTGATACTCCGGACCGTTGGATCCCCCTAATCTAGATCTACCGTGATGAGCCCATATATAGATATCGTCTGATATTTTTCCTAACCCTAATTTGATTTTACGCGTTTTTCTCTCTATCAGCTGTAGAACTCTCTAGACTAGGGTTTTCTGAATCGTCTATTTTTTCCTTCGATCTCTCTTCGTCTACTTTGTGGTTTTCCCTTGAATCTTCTATGATCTTGGGTGGTATTCTTTGTGAACTAAAGAGTCTATGTGATTCTAGAGAAAGGAAAGGAGTTGATACTAGTTTTAGGGGTTTTCAGTTGGTCCGTTGAAGTAGTCAAGTTGAGTCTGTGTTGGTTTGGGATATTTGGGGTTTCTTGTTGTACAGAAGGGTACAATGTCTTTCTGAGCCCAAAATTGATGATACCTTGAATCTTGTAGTCGAATGGAGTCTGTGATGTTTTGACAGAAATAATTACTGAACTATACTTTGTGTATTTTTCTGATTCTGGTATAATAGTGGTATAAGAGCTTAATGTGGTGTTTAATCTCCGTTCGATGAAGATCTGGTTGTAAGAAATCAATTCTTACAGTCAGATCTTAAGGGGTTACCTAGGGTTTCGATTTTTTTCTGAAAACCCTAGATCTGTTTTTTGTTAATTGATCTCATATATTCTTGATTAATATTTCTAAGTGTATATTGGACTGACAATTGTTACTGTGTATGACTCATTAGACCCTACAGGCGTATCTTCAGGCGAACTCTTGGTTCGTGTATGATTCTTGAGTGACCAGTAGCGTTCTTGTGGCTTTCTTGGTCGATTAGTAGTCTTAACTTGACTACTACTGCAGTTTGCATCCTCTACTTAACATTTTACTCAATCTGCAATGCCAAAATATATGTTATATGCATGCTGATTATGAAGTAAATTGTTATACAGTTGAAATAGATCTTCTTGTGAACTGTGATATACGTTTGTAGTTAAAATTTTGGTAAACTGCATTCGTTTATTGTTTAATTGTGATTCATAATATCCTTGCTTTGGATTCTGATGTCCCAAATTGAGCCTTGACCTGAGGACTTGATCTTCACGGAATCCTGGTGAATTTGGGCATCTGGGGTTTGAAGTGTATTGCATCATTCATTCTATCATTCCTGGATATTGTGAATTCCCTATGTGTTGTTATTTTTTCCTTTGATT
This sequence comes from Olea europaea var. sylvestris, assembly GCF_002742605.1. Taxonomy (NCBI): domain Eukaryota; kingdom Viridiplantae; phylum Streptophyta; class Magnoliopsida; order Lamiales; family Oleaceae; genus Olea; species Olea europaea. The sequence goes on along the minus strand of NW_019242592.1, from coordinate 601,027 downwards.
CTCAAGTCTTCTAGATACTGAATAATTTGATTTGATTCTTGTTACCTTTCAAAATTTTTTATTCTGTATGTATCTATTCTGTTGAACACTGAACCTCGAATAATTCTTTCTTTTGATTGATTAAAAACTCCAAATGTCAACTGCTAAGTTTGAACTTGGGGTTTTTAATGGAAAAGGGGACTTCCTCATTTGGCAACAAAAAATGAGAGGGATTCTTGTTCAACAGAAAGTTGTAAAAGCAATAACTGCTGATTTTCCTGAGACTATGACTGAAGAACAAAAAACAGAATCTGATGAACTTGCCCATACCTCTATCATATTGCATTTATCTGACCAAGTGTTAAGAAAGGTTGGAAAACTTGATAAGGCTAAAGCTTTATGGGATAAACTTGAAGAACTGTATTTAACAAAGTCTTTACCAAATAAAATATTTCTTTTTGAAAGTTTTTTCAGTTTTAAAATAGACCCTTCCAAAGATTTAGAAGACAATCTTGACATCTTTAATAAACTTGTTCAAGATATAACTAATGCGGGTGATAAAGTTTTTGAAGAATACAACGTTGTTATTCTTCTAAACTCATTACCTGAAGCCTATAAAGATGTTAAAACTGCTATTAAGTATGGTAGGGACGAG
>NW_019242592.1:565072-599735 GCF_002742605.1 Olea europaea var. sylvestris | reverse complement strand
AGTATGTACATGCTGATTTATGGGGGCCTTCTTCTACAGTTACCCCAGGAGGAAACAAATATTTTCTGTCTTTAATTGATGATTTTTCAAGAAAGGTTTGGATTTTTCTGTTAAAACAGAAGTCAGATACATTTGAAAAATTTAAAGCTTGGAAAACCTTGATTGAAAATCAGACTGGGAAGAAAATGAAAATCTTAAGAACTGATAACGGTCTAGAATTTTGTAATGCTAACTTTGATCAATTATGCAAAGTTAGTGGGGTCCTTAGGCATAAAACAGTACCCTATACCCCTCAGCAAAATGGAGTTGTTGAGAGGATGAATAGGACCATTCTAGACAAGGTTAGATGTATGATGATCAGTTCTGCTGCCCCTAAAATTTTGTGGGGGTGAGGCAGCTATGACAACTGTGTATATCATTAGTAGAACTCCTTCTAGTGCCTTAGATGGTAAAACCCTTGAGGAGGTGTGGTCTGGAAAAACTCCAGATTACAGTCACCTTAAAATTTTTGGTTGTGCTGCATTCTCCCATCAAAGTATTGGTAAACTTGAACCAATATCCATAAAATGTGTTTTTATGGGATATCCTGAGGGTGTGAAAGGATATAGGCTGTGGGATAAGAGTGTTAAGGGGTTTAGGATGATTACAAGTAGAAATGTGACATTTAATGAGTTGGATATGCCCTGCATGTCTGAAAAACATCAAAAACCTGAACCTGTGACTGATAAAAATGAGGAAACCAGGCTGCAGATGGAGCTTAAAACACCTACAGAACACACTGATGAAATTGAGACTGAAAATGAAAAAGTTTCAGAAGCTGAAACAGAAGAGAATATAACTGTTCAAGAAGAAGGTGGAGAAGAAAATCCTTTAGAAGACTATCAGTTAGCTAGGGATAGAGATAGGAGAGAAATTAGGGACCCTCTTAGATTGAGAGACTATCTATCTCTTGCCTTATTGTCATTTCAAGATCTTGCTTTTAAAGAACTTAAATCATATGAGTGGCAGCTAGCTATGGAAGAAGAAATGAACTCTTTGTTAAAGAATAACACCTAGACTTTAGTCCCCAAGCCAAAAGACAAATCCATAGTCGACTGTAAGTGGATTTATAACATAAAAGAGGGTAATAATTTGAAACAGCCCATTAGGTTTAAAGGCAGATTAGTGGCAAAGGGTTTTACACAAAAACTTGGGATTGATTATAATGAGATCTTCTCACCTGTGGTTAAGTATACAACCATTAGGATTATGCTTGCTTTAGTAGCTCATTTTGACTTAGAACTTGAACAAACGAATGTAAAAACTGCCTTTTTGGATGGAGATTTGGATGAAACCATTTATATGTGTCAGCCACCAGGTTTCATCGAGTTTTAGAATTCTGATTTTGTGTGCTTATTAAAAAGATCTTTGTATGGGCTTAAACAATCACCAAGACAATGGTATAAATGTTTTGATAACTTTGTGTCATCAATTGGTTTCCTTAGGAGCTTATTTGATCATTGTTTATACTTTAAAAAGGATAAAAATGATTCTGTAACTGTTTATCTGCTTCTATATGTGGATTATATGTTGTTAATAGGTCAACATATGAGTGATATTAATGACACTAAAAGATCTTTATCTTCTGAATTTGAAATGAAAGACTTGGGCCATGCTAGAAGAATCCTAGGTATGGATATTAAGAGAAATAGGTCTAAATAGACTCTCTTTCTCACACAATCTTCCTATGTGGAAAAGGTGTTATCTAAATTTGCTATGCATGAATCTAAATTTGTTACTTTACCACTTGCAAGTCATTTCCAATTAAGTAAAGATCAGTTTCCTGTTGATGAATCTGATGTGAAATATATGCAAAAAGTCCCTTATTCTAATGTTGTGGGGTCTGTTATGTATACTATGGTATGTACTAGACCTGATGTTGCTCATGCAATCAGTATCTTAAGCAGATTCATGGCCAATCCTGGCCGTGAACATTGGACTGCTTTGAAATGGTTACTTAGATATTTAAAAGGGTCCTCTAACTTGGGTTTATGTTTTAATCCATGTAAAGAAGGTATTGTGTTAAAGGGCTTTGTTGATTCTGATTATGCGGGAGACAGAGACAATAGAAAATCAACCACATCTTACATGTTTACTTTGTGTGACACTTGTGTGAGTTAGAAATCACAATTACAGTCTATTGTTGCATTGTCTACTACTGAAGCAGAATATGTGGCTGCTACTGAAGCCATAAAAGAGGCATTATGGCTTAAATGATTGTTATGTGAATTAAATGTTTTGTCTCATCATGTAGTAGTATAATCAGATAGTCAGAGTGCTATTCATTTATGCAAGAATCCTGTCTTTCATGAAAGAACGAAGCATATAAATGTTAGGATGCATTTTATTCGTGACATTATCCTTAAGAATTCAGTAGTACTTGAAAAAATACCTACTGAATTTAATCCAGCAGATATGGGAACCAAGGTTCTTCCCCTTAATAAGTTTAAGTCTTGCTTAAAAATGCTGAAAATTGATGCTGGGTAATTCTTTGTGATTTGCAAGTACCTGTGTATCCATCTTGATGTTGTAGACTATGAAATCAAATAAAACAAGTGGATGGAATTGTTGGTTTTATTATTTGTTGATTTCTGGTTCAGTTTGAGTCATTGGCATCAAGGTGGAGATTGATTGAATTATGATGCCAATTTTGGAATTACAACTCAAACTCTTGGGCGATGAAATCGGGTTGAGGCCCAAATTAATTGGATACTACACACATTGCCCGATAACACAATGAGGAGGCCCAAAACCCGAGCCCATATACACGGCCACATGTGATATTCCGGACCGTTGGATCCCCCTAACCTAGATCTACCGTGATGAGCCCTTATATATATATATCGTCTGATATTTTTCCTAACCCTAATCTGATTTTACGCGTTTTTCTCTCTATCAGCTGTAGAACTCTCTAGACTAGGGTTTTCTGAATCGTCTCTTTTTTCCTTCGATCTCTCTTCGTCTACTTTGTGGTTTTCCCTTGAATCTTCTGTGATCTTGGGTGGTATTCTTTGTGAACTAAAGAGTCTATGTGATTCTAAAGAAAGGAAAGGAGTTGATACTGGTTTTAGGGGTTTTCAGTCGGTCCGTTGAAGTAGCCAAGTTGAGTCTGTGTTGGTTTGGGATATTTGGGGTTTCCTGTTGTACAGAAGGGTACAATGTCTTTCTGAGCCCAAAATTGATGATACCTTGAGTCTTGTAGTCGAATGGAGTTTGTGATGCTTTAACAGAAATAATTACTGAACTATACTTTGTGTATTTTTCTGATTCTGGTGTAATAGGATATATCATGTTTTCTGTCAGAAACCATAAAAACAGCGTAAGATGAAAATCCATTTCCATCAACATATCGGATTTATCAAAATGATCAAAGTTTATACTTGCATATTTTATTTTGAGCACTGCAGTTGGAGACGAGTTTTCAAGATTTAACTAGGATTTCATCTCCGAATTTTTTAAGATTCTGTACCAAATAAGCTGAATGCGATTTTTACTACCATCTTTGGCCATGGTGATTTTAGTTTTTTGGTACTAATATTGCATCTTTTCTGTCATCACCTGCAACTATAATTTTTATTGCAGTAGAACTTTTGCTTTTCAATTATTTGAATACGTATTTTTGGGTCGTGAATATGTATTGTGTCACTTTTCTTGACACTTTATTAAGTTTTGTTTGTTTGCAGGCTAAATGAAAAATGATACACTTGTAATTATAATTTCACTGCCTAGTTGGAAAGGGTTTGTTTATATTCATTATTATGGGATTATGGTATTGCAAAGTTTGTATCTTATTGCTTAATATGGTATTCATGATTTTTAAGGCATCTTAGCTTCTATTCATATTCTGTTTTTCTTGGGATTAAAAGTTAATTAACAATTTTTTTGTGGATGCCAAGCTAGTTGCTTTCAAGCTACTCATCTTGCATATGCGACTTGAGTATTGTCATGCCTCTAGCAAAAAGGTTTTTCTTGTTTAAAGTCATTTCACACTTTTTTTTTTTCATTTATTTATCTTCCTTTAACTAAAGAAACCGATAGAAGGTGATCCAAGTATTTGAGAACCGAAGCGAGGATGATGATCAACATTACGTGAAGCAAGTTCCTTTTTATATATTTATTGATTATGAGAGCAAAAACAGTTCTCTCTTTTTGTAGTTCAAATTAAAGAATCCTCTCTTCTATTCGAGAGTTAAACATACTCTCGGAAAGTTTGATTATGTTTGTTGAAAAGATAGATCTTAATCTCTTCACTATAAGGGAAGCTGTACTTAATTAAAATATAGATGTCACATAGTCTTTTGGCTAATTTTCAGAACCTAAAAGGGGATATAGGTTTGTTGTAATTGGTGGGAGTGGATATACTTGCATCCCATGTATATCATGTCAACATGTTGTACACTAATCTATCCTTGTTTATAGAAATAAATATCTACTATTATTTTTGCATTCTTATTTTTCTCATTTGGTTTGATCCATGCAGGATATGAAGCTCCTAACTTGAAGTACTTAATCTCTGTTTTCTTCCTAAATTAGGATAAGATTTTACTCATGTGTACTTGTTATTATAGAACTTATTGATTTTGCAGATGTTTCTTCCCTGTTCTAGGCGTATGGTTGATATCCTTGTGTACCTACCTAACTTGCTAGATTCCTACATTGCCATGTGAAATTAATGTAAAGCCATATAATGTTGAGGTGCTAATATATGTAATGCACAGTCAATTATTAAGGAAGCTTGCAGACAAAGTTGCTGCTGCTAGATTTTATACTGTCGTGCCCGATGCCTGAATGGAGAACCATATGAGCTGGAGAATGTCGAGAGAACCTTTCAGATATGGATAGAAGAGCGTGGACCGGTGAGTTATCTCTTTTCATACACGACTCAATTGGCCATGATTTGAAACTATCCTAGCCAGTGAACATCCATCTTTAGTTGAAAGAGCATGTCTGGCAAAGCTTAAATTATATTGAACATACTTTTAATTTATGTAGGACACACAACTACCATTCACTTATTATATAAACATTTCATAGGACCTATATCTTATAAGCACTTGAAAAACTTTACTTAACATCCTTGAAATTTAAATGCATCCTTGGACACTATAATGAGCAAGGTTTTGCTTTACTTTTCTTCCTTAATATTATCTAGTACCATGTAATGGTCCCCTACTAAACATGCCATAATCTCTTCGGTCTAATTCCTTCCATTTTCAGATACAGTAGTTTTAAGCTTTTCTTGGTTCCAATTGCCATTTTCCGTTGAAAATTGCAAAGCTTGTGAAGCTTTGGCGCAATAAAATTAGTGCCCCATCCCTACACATGCACACAAAAAGAGAAAAAAAGATATCTATAAATTCTTTTGCGAGGATTTACACTTTCATCTCCCAATTATTCCACAAGTTTTGCTTGTAAAACTAGATTTGTAATATTACTTTTGTAGGACCAAGGATTTGAAGATGCAAAGCCAATTATTGAAGCTATGAAAAGTAAAGGCATAGAGAAGATTGGAGCTGCAGGCTTTTGTTGGGGAGGTGAGATTTTTTCTGAGATGAAAATTCAAGGTAGCGTGATCTGTTGTGAGTTTAATCAACAGTTCCAATTATATTTAAAACATTTTGTTCAGTATGTAAGTTTGTTAAAATAAAATTTCTTTTTAGCCAAGGTTGTTGTGGAGCTAGCAAAGTATGCTTATATCCAAGCTGTAGTGATCCTACATCCTTCATTTGTCTCTTTAGAGGATATCTAGTGTAAGACTTATGTTTGATACAAATATGCTAAATCTATTGCTTTTATATTCATATGTTGGATTTAGAGAATGATCTATCGTATTCTTTTGAATACCATGTTCTGCATTCTTGGCTTGAGGAGCTTGCTTTCCGGGTTAAAAAGCTGTTAGTCACTTGGCTCAAGTTTCTTTTAAGTCAATCATTTAAAATCCGTTTGTTGAATTCAAGGACCAACATGGAAGATGGCAATCTGATGTGGTATCAACATGAAGGTCTTCCACATAGACATTCTTCTAATGGAGTTTATTAGACTGACCAAACTAACATAGAAGACAAACTTCAATAACCATTTTGGAACAAAATAAAGTTTGGAAGACAAACTGAAATAGAAGCAAACTTCAGTAACCATTTCAGAACAAAATAAAGTTCGGAAAAAACTTCACTATAAGTTGAATAATTGCTGGCAAACTTTTGATTGAATCATCTTTCCTTGAGAGATTCCTTGTATTATATAGAAAGAGTATTACCTTATACAATTATGGTATTGATCTAAATATAGTAGATGCAATCAGCCTAAAATGATAAATACAATTATATACATAATTACGTTAAGTCATAATCTCCATCAATTTTCGCGATCTTCATCAATCTTTTTGATATCTCCTCTCAAATTGATGATGAATGATCAAGGAGCATCAATTTGTTGACAAGAAACTGAAATACAAAAGAATTCAAAGGTCTAACCGCAATAATCCACACGCATAGCTCAATTGCAATAATCCACCCTGAAGCCATTCCAGTGCAAGTTTCATCAGACACTCTACTTCAGTGGCAGTCATTAATATCCTTACAGGTACCATTCATCAGGCTCTAATCCTCATCTAGCTCACCATTACAGAAAGCCTCCTGATCATCAATAGACTCCAAATTTCTGTTCTTTGCTATTTGATGCTTAGCCTTTGTTTGATCATTATTTTCAAAATATATTTTTTTCTCTTTTATTTTCAACCACATATTTTTTAATAAATAATATTATATGGAAATTCATAACTTTTCCTTATTTTTTTTGCCATAAATTCTCTATCAAATACTATTTCAAAATATATATTGGACAAAAAAAGGGCTCAAACAGGCTCTTAATTTAGCCAATATCCTGACTTCTCACATGTCAGGCTAAAATTTTGTCAATCGTCGACCACTATAGGATACCCACACCTGGAAGATTAAGTTATGCCCAAAGAAAATCGAGGATTCAGTACAAAGTCTATGATGTAGGCTCTGATGCCATGACAAATTTCTGATTTAATCGTCTTCCCTTAAGGTATTCTTTGTATTATATAAGAAGAGTATTACGTCATACAACTATGGTATCATCTAAATATGTTAGATGTAATCAACCTAAATATGATGAATATAATTATATATATAATTATGTAAAGTCATAATCTCCATCGATCTTTGTGATGTTCGTCAATCTCCATTATCTCTGTCAGTCTTATAGACAATTGTTAGTGTTATTAATGTCATGTCGTTGTATTGTAATTTTTCTAGAGTTTTATTACGAGTAAATTGCAACTCGTGTAGTTTTGTGTTTGTTGTTACATTAACATTATAACAATTTTTAGGGATTAAGGTTCCAATTTCTATTCTTGGAGCTGAGATTGACCAAAGGTCTCCATCAAAGCCCTTGAAAGAATTTGATGCTGCCTTAAACGCAAAGCCTGACGTAAGAAATTCCATTTGCCCCAGTAGTTAAAATTGACTGTAGATTTCAATTTGCCAATTCTCAAGTTTCAAATGTTCACATCCTGCATATATAGTTGTGTGCATATACTCGATAATTTTTAGATAACCGAGTATTCAAACAAGAGAAAGTTCATATTTTCTCTTATGGTTTGCTGTAATAGGATTATACTTGGTTACATGCCCCTGTTAACAAAACTGCTTGACGACTTATGTTGGTTAGTAAGTGTGAGTGGGTTGAAGTCTGTTGCATTGATTCTACAAAATGAAAATAGCAAAATTGCATACGTAAGATGGGATGTCTAGCTTGGCAAACCGTAAGAAGGTTTCTCTAATTTACCATGGGTACAAAACCTCAGAATATTTGTTCGAGAAAAGATATCCATATTTTTATCTATCTTGTCAAGGTTGAAATAGAAAGGCCAAGGTGACACTTCATCTCACATTCTAGCTAGGATTTCTTCAAAAATATTTTGATATTGCAGAGGTGAGTGCCAATTATAAGTGCATGTTTGGTAAGTTCACTTAATAAGTTTTAAATAAATAATTATTTCCGTTTCAAAGATGAAAAGAAATAAGTTACTTGTTTTGAAAGTAATGAATACCTTGTCCTTAGAATAAGTGAATGTGATGGGGTGATTTTCTTCGGGTAGTGGAAAGCTTATGTCCAATTTCATTGTTCTCCAAATGCATCTGTTTAGCTGATATTATTGCTTTACTAGCTTAGGTCAACTGTGGAACTTGTAACTTTATCATCGTGAGGAGAATTGGGTTGCCCATGTGATGGCCTCTTACGCTTTTGTTTTTGGAACTCGTCTTTAGACTAATTTTGTTCCACTTTTTATCTCTCTCTTTGTTCGTGGCGAGCTAATTACACAAGTCCATTTGGTTTTGTTTTCCTAAAAAAGAAGCAAGAAAAAAGAAACTACTTGCCTCTAGTTTGGAAATAAAAATAAATTCAAATTGAACTCACATAACACTTAAGCGTGAACAGATACTAACTTGAACAAAAAATTGCTTCATATAAATCGATTTTAGTTCACAATGATATAGATTGAGATAGAGAAAAAGACAGTTCGAGATATTGTTGTATATCCGAACCTATGTATGTTAAAGTTGGGTTGCTATGTTAATTCCAACTTTTGCAATATCTTACCGATGAAGACAATAACAAATTTTGACGATCACCTCTAGCTTGGAAACAAAACATTATTTAAAATTGAACCTACATAACTTTTAGGCGTAAACATGATGTCAGTTCGTCAATATAAAACTAGCACAAAAAAATTGTTTTAGTTAATGATGATATAGATAGATGTTGGAAAAAATTGAGTGAGCGGCTCACTTTTGGCATAATTTTCGATGGGATCCGTTGGTCCAATGTGAAATATCAAAGTTGATATGTGTTTTCCTCCGCGAGAACATCGATTTCATGTATTTATTTGCCAAAAATAAAGCTCGGGTGAATGAGAAATTGGAGCTCAAAGTTGGTCATTGGAAGTTGATTTTGTGGGAAAAAATGCATTTATCCCACATAGGAAAACCAAGGAAACTTAAACCACTTTATATATGGCTATACTTTAGAGATGTGTAATCATGTGTAGCATAAAGGCTCTCTTCACGTGCGCGCGCAAGGGGGTGCAAATCACGAATCGAAATGGCATTCGGACCTTGAACTTGGGTGCGGGCGCGACCTGCATACACGAATGTCGAACCGAACAAGGCAAAAATGGCCTCATTGGAGAGCCCACGATTTGCCAATTTTTTTTTTGACCTTCTCCAATGACTTTTGAGTTTCTAAACTGAAAAAACTCCAATGGACTCCCAATGGTCACAGCGTTAATGGGAAGTAACTCCAATGGACTCCCAATGGTCACAATATTAATGGGCAATATGTCTATAAAAGGCTCATTCACCAGCAATCTAACACACTCGAAAATCTCACCTACATTCCTGCATACAAAGTTTCTTCTTTTCTGCATTCCTTGTCCAGTAAGGTCTTGTTCTTGTGGTGATATTGTTCAAATACTAGATCAATTCACCGGAGTAGGACCGCAGTACTCGGATTCTGCTTATTACCGTTGTATCCTGGGAGATAGCCGCTCGAACTGAACCTCCAGCACCTACGGTGAGGAGGCGAAACTGTCTTAAGGAAACTGTGCACGCACAGGCCTCGATTTGAAATCTGTTGCGATTTGTGTTTTCTTTCTACAGATTATTTTCGCATTACTATTTAATTCATGCAGTTTGTAATTCCATAGTGTGCAGCTTCCAGATTCATTGTTTACAGTTTTAGCCTGCAGTTAACTTATATTTCTGTTTTTGTGTTGCTAAACATTTTTTTCAGCTGTTGGAAAATTTTGAAACGGAATTTTTTTTATAAATTGAAATCATTTGCCTTGTGGTTATTAATTTCAATAGTCAGCTATTGTAATTGAATAAAACTTATACAATTGGTTTCATCCACTGGCGACTTGTTTTCCTACAAGCTTAAGACAGTTTTTGAATTCGGAAAACAATAGTTGGTTTTTGGTTTAATTGAATTTTAGTTACTTGGAACTAATATTTGGTTTTCAAAAAAAAGAGTCCTTTTTTTTGTTTCATTGAATTGTAGTTTTTTGGAACTAATATTTGGTTTGTTTTCAGAAATGGCAACTGAATCGAACAATATGGATGTGACCCAAAATGTTCCTGTTGGAAATCAGGTTGTGGGTTCTAATGTGGCTCAAGGGCCAAGCTCCGTTGTGGCTCAGACCGTGGTTAGAATGCCAAGTGATGTTGTGAGCCAAACTGGCCAAACTGTAACTGTTCCGGTTAATCATGGAGAAAAATCGGAGAAATTCAATAGCTTGAATTTCAAAAGGTGGCAGCAGAAAATGCTTTTTTATTTGACCACCTTGAATCTTGTGAGATTCTTGACTGAAACTGCTCCAAAATTTAATGAGGGCGAGGGAGATGTGCAAGCATTGAGTGCACTTGATGCTTTGAAGCATTCAGACTTTCTGTACTGAAATTATATCATGAACAGCATAGCAGATACGCTGTACAATGTGTATAGCACCATGAAAACTACTAAGGAATTGTGGGAGTCCTTGGACCGGCAATACAAAATTGAGGATGCCGGGGCTAAAAAGTTTATAGTCGGCAAATTCTTAGACCATAAGATGGTGGACTCCAAAACTGTTATCAGTCAAGTGCAAGAACTCCAAGTGATCCTTCACGAAATTCATGCCGAAGGAATGATATTGAGTGAAACTTTTCAGATGGCTGCAATTATAGAAAAATTGCCCCCCACATAGAAAGATTTCAGGAACTATTTGAAACACAAACTAAGGAAATGAACTTCGAAGAACTCGTTGTTAGACTTCGAATCGACAAAGACAACAAGAGTTCTGAGAAGAAGTGGTTCAATCCTGATGTGGCCAAAGCCAATGTTGTGGAGCTTGGTCAAAGTAGTAAGAACTACAAAAACAAGTCTGGGCCATCCGGTGGCAAAAGAACCAAGCAAGGACGGAAAGGTGGAATTGTCAAGAAGAAATTCCAAGAGAAATGCTTCAATTGTGACAAAATGGGTCACAAGTCTTCAGAGTGTAGATTACCGAAGAAGAAGAAAGAAGCGAACGTGGTTGACTACATGGCACAAGATGTGTCGGAGCTAAATCTCGCAACAGTCATTTCTGAAGTAAACATGGTGGGTTCAAACCCTAAAGAGTGGTGGATTGATACCGGTGCTACAAGGCATGTGTGCTCTGATAAAGAGATGTTTGATACGTTCAAAGCTGTTGAGAACGGGGAGAAGTTGATCATAGGAAATTCAGCAACTTCTGAACTCAAGGGTCAAGAAAAAGTGGTTCGGAAGATGACCTTGGGAAAGGAACTGACTCTCAACAACATGCTTTATGTGCCGAAAATTCGCAAGAATTTAGTGTCCGGGTCGCTTTTGAATAAGCATGGTTTCCGCATTGTTTTTGAGTCAGATAAAGTCATTCTGTCAAAAAGTGATATGTTTGTCAGAAAATGTTATGTTTTCGACGGTATGTTTAAACTTAATGTAAGGGTTGTGAAACCAAAAATGAATAAAGCAAGTTCTTCTGCTTATTTGCTTGAGTCTTCCAATTTGTGGTATGGTAGATTAGGACACGTTAACTATGATACTTTACGAAGACTAGTTAACTCTAACTGCATACCTAAGTTCAATAACGATTCCAAACATAAGTGTGAAACTTGTATTGAAACAAAATTGACAAGGTCATTGTTTAAATCAATTGAACGGAACACAGAACCACAAGATTTAGTTCAGAGTGACATGTGTGATCTAAAACTTGTACAAACAACAGGTAGCAACAAGTATTTTATTACTTTTGTCGACAATAGCACAAAATACAGCTATATATATCTGCTTAAAAGCAAGGATGAAGATATAGAGAAATTTATTCTCTATAAGAATGAAGTTGAGAATCAACTTAATAAGAAAATTAAGGTGCTGCGAAGTGATCGAGGTGGTGAGTATGAAGCACCATTTGCTGAATTTTGTGCACAACACAGAATCATACATGAAACCACCGCCCCTTATTCACCGCTACAAAATGGTGTTGCTGAGCGAAAAATTGTACCTTAAAAGAGATGATGAATGCAATGCTCGTAAGTTCTGGATTACCTTAGAATATGTGGGAAAAACTGTGTTATCAGCAAATTATCTTTTAAATAAGGTACTCTGAAAGAAATCGGAAAAGACCCCTTATGAGTTAAGGAAAAGAAGAATGTCTACCTATAAACACTTGCGAGTGTGGGGTGTCTTGCTAAAGTGATTGCTCCACCACCAAAAAAGGTAAGGATATGCCCGAAAACTATAGATTGTGTCTTCATTGGCTATGCACATAATAGCAGTGCGTACCACTTTCTTGTGTATGATTAAAAAATTCGAGACATACACGAAAACACGATAATGGAATCAAGGAACGCTACATTCTTTGAAGAAGTATTTCCATACAGATCCAAAGAGGAAGCAAGCTCCTCTAAACGAACATATGAGACAATGACTGAAAATAGTTAAGAATTAGAAGAGGAGATTGAGGTTAGACGCAGCAAATGGGAAAGGACAGAAAAATCTTATGGTCCTGATTTTCTGACCTATATGCTAGAAAGTGAACCTCAAAGTTATCAAAAAGCAGTGAGTTCCTCGAAAGGACCTCAATGGAAAGAAGTCATTGAAAGTGAAATAGATTCCATACTGTAAAATCATACATGGGAGCTAGTGGATCTTCCTCCAGGAAGCAAATCACTAGGCTACAAATGGATTTTCAAAAGGAAAATAAAAGCAGATGGAATTATCGAGAAGTATAAGGCCAGATTAGTAATTAAAGGCTACAAACAAAGGGAAGGCCTTGAATACTTTGATACGTATTCTCCAGTGACGATAATAACATCTATTAGGATGATACTTGCGATTGCCGCTTTGCGAAATCTTGAAGTACATCAAATGGATGTTAAAACTGTCTTTCTAAATAGAGATTTAGAATAAGAAATTTACATGGAACAACCTGAGGGGTTTTCGTAATCAGGATAGGAAAAGAAAGTCTGTAAACTGGTGAAGTCACTATATGGTTTGAAACAAGCACCAAAACAATGGCATGAAAAAATTTGACAATGTCATGATTGAGAATGGATTTAAAATCAATGAATGTGACAAATGTGTTTACGTCAAAGACACTAAAGATAGATGTGTCATCTTATATCTTTATGTTGACGACATGCTTATAGTTGGTAGTGACAATAAGATAATTGAATCCACTAAAAATATGTTAAACTCGAGATTTGACATGAAAGATATGGGTTTAGCCGATGTTATACTTCGAGTGAAAATTTCAAGAACATCAAATGAGCTTGTTCTAAGTCAGTCACATTATGTGGACAAAATTTTAGGAAAACTCCATAAGGATGATACTGGCTTGGCTAGAACACCAATAGATACAAGTCAACATCTGTTTAAAAATAGAGGAGAAAGTATCTCTCAAGTAGAATACTCGAGAGTTATCGGAAGTCTAATGTATTTAATGAGTTGTACTAGATCAGACATAGCCTACACAGTCAGTAAACTGAGTAGATACACGAGTAATCCAGGAGTTGATCACTGGAAAGAAATTGTAAGAGTACTAAGGTACTTAAGATATACTCGTGACTATGGACTACATTATACTAGATATCCAGCAGTCATTGAAGGATACAGTGATGCTAATTGGATATCTAATATAAAAGATCAAAATCCACCAGTGGATATGTGTTTACATTGGGTGGTGCTGTCATATCGTGAAAATCCTCTAAGCAAACGGTTATAACTAGATCTACGATGAAATCTGAGTTTATAGCTCTAGATAAATGTGGTGAAGAGACTGAATGGTTGCACAACTTCTTAGAGGATATTCCAAGATGGTCAAAATCTGTGCCAGCAATTTGCATATATTGTGACAGTCAATTGGCAATAGGAAGGACACAGAGTAACATATATAATGGTAAGTCTAGACATATACGTTGTAGACACAATACCATAAGACAACTACTCTCAACTGGAGTTATTACTATTGACTATATAAGGTCAAAAGATAACATTGAGGATCCGCTAACCAAAGGGTTAAATAAAGAGTTAGTTATGAAATCATCGAGAGGAATGTGACTAAAGCCTTGAAAGAATAAGTCATTACAAAGGAAGACCCAACCTAGTTGACTGGAGATCTCGAGATCTAAGTTCAATAGGAAAACCTAGCTGTAAAGACTTGATAAAATCACTGTAGGGGTATTACCTTCTGTCCATTCCTATAATGTAACAGTGATGCCCGTAAGGTTGAAGGTTAAGCAATAGGCTTTTAATGATTCTTATGCATCGTAAATCGAGCGAAGTAATGCGGGTTACTTGTAATAAGAAATCACCTATGTGAGAGAGAAGTGGGGTCGCTTCTAAGAGAATTGTGTGGGATTTAATTCTTAAGAACTCTCACAGAACCAGGCATATGGTCATGGCCAAAACAAACATAACAATGAAAACTGGATTGTGTTAGGAAGAATCTTGTTTGAGATATATCATCGTTTACACAAACGACAGAACAGTTCAAGGACGTCGTGTCTACTGATCAGCCAGTAAAGTAAATATGCTTTCACAATGGAAGGTTCAAAGGGTAACACCTACCTATCCTATGCAGGATTCAACCGCTGAACTTTATCTCCAAGTCTTATGTCTCACGTTTCGTGTCTCTCCCAATTTTCATTCATGTGGGGGATTGTTGGAAAAAATTGAGTGAGCGGCTCACTTTTGACACTATTTTCGATGGAACCCATTGGTCCAATGTGGAATATCAAAGTTGATATGTGTTCTAGAACATTGATTTCATGTATTTATTTGCCAAAAATGAAGCTCGGGTGAATGAAAAATTAGAGCTCAAAGTTGGTCATTGGAAGTTGGTTTTGTGGGAAAAAATGCATTTATCCCACATAGGAAAATTAAGGAAACTTAAACCACTTTATATATGGCTATGCTTTGGAGATGTGTAATCATGTGTAGCATAGAAGCTCTCTCCACGTGCGGGCGCAGGGGGTGCAAATCACGAATCGAGATGGCCTTCAGACCTTGAACTTGGGTGCGGGCGCGACCTACGCACACGAATGTAGGATCGAACAAGGTAAAAATGACCCCATCGGAGAGCCTACGTTTTGCCAATTTTTTTATTTTTGGCCTTCTCCAATGACTTTTGAGTTTCTAAACTGAAAAACTCCAATGGACTCCCAATGATCACAGTGTTAATGGGAAGTAACTCCAATGGACTCCCAATGGTCACAATATTAATGGGCAATATGCCTATAAAAAGGCCCATTCTCCATCAATCTAACACACTCGAAAATTTCACCTACATTCCTGCATACAAAGTTTCTTCTTTTCTGCATTCCTTGTCCAGTAAGGTCTTGTTCTTGTGGTGATATTGTTTAAATACTAGATCAGTTCGCCGGAGTAGGACCGCGGTGCTCGGATTCTGCTTATTACCGTTGTATCCTGGGAGACAGCCGCTCGAACTGAACCTCCAACACCAACGGCGAGGGGGCGAAACTGTCTTAAGGAAACTGTGCACGCACAGGCCTCGATTTGAAATCTGCTACAGTTTGTGTTTTCTTTCTACAGATTATTTTCGCATTACTATTTAATTCATGCAGTTTGTAGTTCCATAGTGTGCAGCTTCCAGATTCATCGTTTATAATGTTAGCCTGCAGTTAACTTATATTTCTGTTCTTGTGTTGCTAAAGATTTTTTTCAGCCGTTGGAAAATTCTGAAACGGATTTTTTTTTATATAAATTGAAATCGTTTGCCTTGTGGTTATTAATTTCAATAGTCAACTATCGCAATTGAATAAAACTTATACAATTGGTTTCATCCATTGGCGACTTGTTTTCCTACAAGAGAGAGAGAAAAAGACTGTTTGAGATATTGTTGTCTTGAATTTTGCAAGCCAAACCTATGTATGTTAAATTTGAGTTGCTATGTTAATTCCATCTTTTGCAATATCTCTGCCGATGCAGACAATAACAAATTTTGACAATCTTTTTTATGCAGGACGATGCCTTTGTGAAAGTATTTCTTGGGGTTTCACACGATTGGTCTGTACGTTACAAGGATGACAACAAAGCTTCTGTAGAGAGTGCATAAGATCAGGCTCAAAAGGACATGTTGGATTGGTTTATTAAGTATCTAAAGTAAATTGTATTGTAAAACTATGTTTACAATTTCATATGCAGTTTGTTGATAATATGTTTGCCTGAATACAGTAGATTGCTGTTACTAATTTTGTGGATTATGTACAAAGAACCCCATCAAATTAATATACAGATCCATTATGAGAGTTTTTGTGAATATTTTACTTATTTTGTGGTTTATTTACTTTTTTTCCCAATCTAGATAGTTTATTTAGCTCTCATTGGTTTACATAAAAATAAGATTTTTAATAGATTTTTATAAAAGTTGATGAAATGTATGGTTGGAAAGTTGTGGGATTCCATGTAATGTGTGGTTAAATTTAATGAATTATTCTACATATATATCAAGGTTTATACCCTAGTGTACATAATGCCAAAGCTGTTTTTCCACCAGTAAATGATTAAATGTCATTTGGACATTATGTGCAACAAGGTGTAAATCCTAATGTACGTGTAGCATAACTCTAAATTAATTATTAACTTATTCAACTTTTTAGTTGAACCAAAAAGAGGTTTATCAATATACAAATACACCTCCATTTTCATGTATCTTTCACTGAAACAATACACTGCTGCATTTGCCATGTGTTAAAGAATTTGGCTTAAAAGCCCAATAAATGAGTTAGGCTATTATAATATTAAAACATATAGTCTACATCATGAGTGTCATTCGTCTTTGTAAGAATCTTGTCTTCCACAATAAAACTAAACAACCCAAGCCCACTCTCTTTAGACTTACCCATGTTTCAAACATATTCCTTTATAATCCACCAATTTCATGGAAATGCTCTAGCACCATGGAATCAAAGCCTTTGCCTTTCTCTTTGCATTGGGCCTCCGGTCTTCTTTCATCTGATAGAATGTCTTAAAAAGAAAGTCTTCAAGCCGGTTCAAGAAAAAGCCTAGAGAGAAGCCCCTACTGTTCACCTCGACAATACCTTCTTCCGGAATGAAAGACAAAAGATTCTGAAGCATCTACTATATCTGGAATATCAATGAACCCGATTATTGCAATTGCTCAGGATACGAATACATGACCTCAATCTCTGTTGTACCAACTAATATACGATACTGCAACCACTTTGCCCAATCATTCTTCCAAAAATATTTTACACAATAAGTATGAATATTGATGTTATTAGGCTGATTAGATTTTAGTTTGAGACACTAAATAATAAGATTTAGGTTACAAAACAGAAGATTTTTTACCAATTTTAATGTCTTAAGTGATCTTTTTGAGTATTGTAATATTTGATGCAACATTTGGGGTTCGAGTCATATTTTCTAGTTCATAGAGCACATTCTTTTATACAGGGAACATGTGTTCTACTCTATATGAGCCACATACACAATAATCTCCACCTTGACAAATATTCACCTTTTAGGAGAAAACACAAAAAAAAAAAAAAAAATAACCTGGGAAACTACACTGTCTAGAACCAATGGGTTGTGACACATTCTCTCTAACACCTAGAGATGTTAATCAAGCTCAAGCAAAATTCTTGAACCTATCCATTGTAATTGGCTTTTGTTAGACAATTTATTGTCAAACGACTTCCCCCGGACTATAATGTTATTGGTTTTAGTATTTAGTCGGCTTAGCCAAATGAGTAAATATAAATATAACACCACAATCGAGACAATATGACTCAAAGATTAATTGGGTCATTCGAAGCAACCTAAATTTTTAGTGTTACTCATGGCCCAATCCACTTTCTTCGATGGCCATAATTGAGAGAGATTACTTGTGAGCCTATTTACTTACTTATTGGGCTTCTACTTTGACCCAATAATTAACCTAGCTATACTTACCATACTTGGGCCATTTTTACTTGATAAAATGGGTCTCCTTCTCTCTCTGTGATGAATCCATCCCTACCTCTCTCTGTGTGATTTGGCCGACTGTAATTTCTTCTACCCTTTCTGCCTTATTTTGATTTCTACTTATTGTGGTGTAATATATGAGATATAGTGCACCTTTGGGATCTCCTAAGTGAACTATCTCATTGGCAATCGAAAGTGGAAGCTTGGTTATTGTCTTGGGTCATTGTTATCTGGTTGTGGTGTTAATAGTTGGAAGAAACTAAGCCTGTGCTAGCTTTGGTGCTCATTATACATTCAAAAACTTTATCATCATGTCTGTTGCATTCTCTAAGGTATGCACCTTCTCTAACAACAGCTCTCCTGAAGTAATCAACTCTCTTATCTTGTGAAATCTTATATCAATGTACTTAGTTTTTGCATGATAAATTTGATTCTTCGCTAAGAATATGATGCTCTGACTATCACAGTAAAGCTTCATTCTATCTTGCTTAATCCCAAGTTCCCTGACAATTCCTTTCAACCACAATAATTCCTTGGTTGTCTCAGTTGCCGCCATGTACTATGCTTTAGTTGTAGATAATTCCACAAGTAACTGCACCATTGATCTCCGACATATACGCCTACCTGCGAGTATGAAAATATAACCTGTATGGGAAGGTTCTGTCATCTAGGTCGTCTACATAATTTGTATCTACGTATCCCAAAACTAAAAAATTATCACATTGTCACTCAAACATGATCCCACACTCCATTGTACCTCTCAAGTACCTGAAAATCCACTTTACAGCTCTCCAATGCTCTCTGTCGAGATTAGCCATATACTTGCTTACCACTCTAACTGCATGTGTTAGATTTGGTCTGGTACACACCACTGCATACATCAAACATCCAACTGCGCTGGTATAAGGCACCTTTGACATCTCTGCAATTTTCTCTTCATTCTTTGGGCACTGATTATTATATAATTTGAAGTGATTTGCCAATATTGTAGCCACTGGTTTTGCATCGGACATGCTAAATCTCTTCAACACTTTCTTCAAATAATTTTTCAAAGGCACCCATAATTTTCTAGCCTTCCTATCTCTGTTGATCTCCATGCCAAGATTTTTCTTAGCCCATCCCAAGTATTTCATATCAAATTTACTGCTCAACAAATATTTCAATCTATCTACCTCATTCATGTTCTTAACAGCAATTAGCATGTCGTCCACATACAACATCAAGAAAATATATGAATCATTTTCAAGAACTCTGTAGTAAACACAAAAATTATACTCAAAACGACTGTAGCCAATCTGAATCATATGAGAGTCTAACTTCTTGTACCATTGCTTTGAAAACTGCTTAAACCCGTATAAAGACTTTTTCAATTTATACACAGATTCTCTGTTCCAGGTTTCAAGAACCACTCTGGCTGCTCTATGAAAATATGCTCCTCCAAATCATCATGAAGAAAAGCAGTCTTCACATCCAGCTGCTCTAACTCCAGATCAAAACAGCCACCATTGCCAAAACAATCTTGATGGAAATGTCTGACGACCAGAGGAAAAATTTCATCATAATCTAGTTCATTCCTCTGTGAGTATTCATTTGCTACTAATCGAGCCTTGTATCTTTTTCCTTCCTTTCCTGACATTACTTCTTTCTTTCTGTACACCCACTTATCCCCCATCGATTTCTTCCTCTCCGGAAGCTCCAACAAATTCCAAGTATCATTTTTATACAGTGACTCAATTTTCTCCATCATAGCATCTATCCATTTACCTTTCTCTTGACTACCAATGCCATCCTGAAAAGTTATAGGATTACAATTGCCGGTAATGAGTGCATAAGAAATCGAATCCTCGAATCCATACTTCATTGGTAGTCTGATAGCACGACGTGGTTTGTCTATGGCAATACTATGATACCCTTTCACCTCTGACCCATAACTATCCGCTCCCCGAGCATTAATCTTCGTGTCAACATTGTCCAGCTTTACCTGTACCACTTGGCTCTTGCTACTGCCCTCGTCTGAACTGAGTTTCTCTTTATTTGGAGAAGCTTTAAGTATGAATACTTCATCAAAGACTCCATCCCTACTTATTACTATCTTCCCTGCCTCGGGATCCCAAAACTTGTAACATTTTACACCTTTCACATAGACCAGAAAAATGTATTTTCTTGATTTCGAATCAAGTTTGGATTGCTGATCATTAGATACATGCATATAAGTCTGACACCTAAATATTCTCAATTCAGAATAATCTACTTCAATACCTGTCCAAATCTTTTTATGACATAACATGCCATGTTTACTAATCCTACCCAAAAACTGTTCGAAAGCCTTGCATTCATCATCAAACATATTGCCCATTCAACAATTGTTCTGTTCATCCTCTCCACTGTACCATTTTGTTGCGGTGTCTTACGGACTATATAGTGCCGCTGAATACCATGCTCTTTACAAACTTTTAGAAACTGTGAATCGGTGTACTCTGTACCGTTGTTTGTCTTTAAATACTTAATTCCTCTGCCTGTCTGGTTCTTTACTTCTGCTTTCCACAGTCTGAGCTTAGGAAAGGCTCTAGACTTGTGCTGCCGTTGTCTGTCTTTAAATACTTAATTCCTCTGCCTGTCTGGTTCTTTACTTCTGGTTTACACAGTCTGAGCTTAGGAAAGGCTCCAGACTTTTGCTTCATGGAATATATCCAAACTTTTCTAGAGAAGTCATCGATGAAAGTAATGAAATACTGAGATTCACCTTTTGACAACTCCCTCATCGATCCCCAAACATGAGAATGCATGAAATCAAGAATGCCATCTGTCTTGTGCTTTCCTGTCTTGAACTATACTCTAGACTATTTTCCAAGTACACAGAACTTGTAGAAATCCAACTTGCATGATTTTACCTCTTTTAACAAATTTCTCTTGTGAAGTTCAACCATGCCACGTTCTCATATGTGCCCCAGTTGCATATGTCATAGAAGAGTGTTATCTAATTTAGATTCTGCTATAATAACTCCACTACAATATATTTTGAATGGGATGATGTTATGTGTCATCAGACTCAGATTCCGCTCTGGCATCGGGCTATTTGATTCAGAAAATCTGTGTTCCGTTTTATATGAGCCACATGTACAACAGTACTAGACTGCACTCAATACTTTTTTTTATTGAAAATATGGAACACATGATAATATGTGTGTGTGTGTGTATATATATATATATATATATATACCTATTATTTAATTATCATAGGTTTGCACGTAATCAAATAAATAAATATTTTAAATAACAAAATTGACATTTAGGGTACGCGGCATAGGACACCATAAAAAATCATCTTTTTTTTATTGCATGAGACCATGACAAAGTTAAATATCATCTTTTATGACATACAATAAATGCATGCCATGAAAAGGAAGTAAGTATTTATAGCATGCGAGTGCATACCGTACACGTATGCCATAAAAGGAAGTGAGTATTTTACGACGTCATGCATTTCCCTTTTTTATTATATGCATTGTACGCCCTAAAAAATGTTAGTATAATATTTATGGCATAACTTTATATGAAGTCCACATGCACAACATAAAGAACATTTTATGGCATGCAATACAAGCTGTAGAAAGCAAACTTCATGCAGTGTTGGTCTCTCAACCTCCATCAGCTCCCTATAACTTTGTTGAATATATATATATTCTTGCATAAAAGAAAGAGAAATGATGGCCAAAAATAGGGTGAGGGGATTTATGAAGGGAAAATTCTTGTTTTTAGGTAAGGATTCTTGAACCGTAATTATGTTCAAGCATATGCTACAAATTCTTTCAGATTCTCATAATTTTGAAAAAAGTGACCAAATCAAATGCATTTTATTTTAACGAAGTCAATATGTTCTTATTATATGATAAGGATGACGTCGATTTGGCATACATGTACAAGGAGAAATTGAAGATGTTGACTTGAGAGAACCTCGGTGTTTGCCCTCGGGTGTTGCTGGCAATTTAATGTTTTTGAATGTTTTTGAGAATTTATTTATTATGTTTAGCAATAGGGCTATTTCAATCGTTGCATCTCATCCAAATTTTACTATATAGAGTGTGGCGATTCTAATATTCTAATGAACGATTCATGAATCTGGATGACGAATCAAAAAATTTCTATTAAGTGAACATTGATCCAATTTTTTAATTTTTTTAGATTCCTTGGAATTTGGTTATCGTGTTATCAATACATCGGATATGTTATTTTTGTATGTATGTTTAGAAAACATTTGCCTAAATTTTTATTTTTGTAAAATAGAAGGATACGCAAAAGTACCAATTCTTCGCATGGGCTCGACGTGTTCTTCTATGGTCTGAATTTTTCAAGTTTTAAATTGAGAGATACTCTCATATTTGGTATATGCATAATGGCTTTCATTTTCTTTCTATATATGTCATTAGTAAGTGAATTTCATTTTCTACGTATAAATATTTTAACAATTTTGCATTGTGATTCAGATTCTCATTCATTTCTCTTCATTAATTTGTCATAACCTAGCAATAACATTAATTCGCAATTATACTACATTTAATTATTATCTTTACAATGTGAGACAGTATGCTGTTTTAAGCCTATATAATTCAACTATCATCTGTTAATTCCTCACTGAAAGCCCTAAAGTCCAGAAGCACACCTCTACACTTTCCTGCAAAACCATAAAGCTTTGTAAAAATAATTATCAATGGATAAAATCGTAGAAAATAAATCGGCCTACAGGGATAAGGGCATTCCTCAAGAGATTGTGTTTAAAATACTTTCCCGACTACCTGTTAAATCATTGCTCCAATGCAAGTCAGTTAATAAGGTCTGGCATGCTTTGATTTCGAGTCCTGAATTTATCAAGGAGCATCTCAATCGAGCTAGTAACGTAGACAACTTCATCTTCCACAGATTCATGTACATCAAAGTTCGTCCCTCTTCCCGACAAGTCCTCTCCCAATCCTTCGATTTCAGCACTTTTAACAAAGTCCCTGCCAGTCTTCCTCTCAACAATCAGTTCGTGAACGCCGAGGTAGTAGCTTATTGTAATGGACTTGTGCTTCTGTACATGAATCACGAGAGACATCTCTTGTGGAACCCTTCAACTCGAAACTACAAAGAAATTTCAGGTCTGCACAAGAACATACAGAATATACAATCTTATACTAGACTGTATGGGATTGCTCATGATGCATCCATCGATGAATATACAGTGATAAGTGCAGCTAGGGTTGCGCATTTGCAGAATCAAGAAACCATAGTCACAGTTTATAACTGTAGGACTAATTGTTGCAACTATATCACTGGATTTCCTTACTGGATTTTCAAGAATCAACAAGGGGCTGTTGTGAATGGAGCTCCACACTGGTTAGTAACTCATGGTCATGGAGATGGAGAAGGTTGCGCAATTATATACTTCGATTTATCCGAGGAAACATTCAAGGAAGTGGCAAAACCTGATTGGGCTGAAAATGGTTCTGAATTGGATTTGAGGGCTTTCAAAGGACTTTTATGTTTGGTTCATTATAAACGAGGCTATGCGGACATTTGGGTTATGGAAGAATACGGAGAACAAGGATCTTGGAATAAGTTATACAAGTATGTTCGTTCCTTGAAAGCGTTGGATGTGAGGCCACTAGGTTTGACACACAACAATGCAGTTGTGATGGAGATGGAGATGGAAAAATCTAGGGCTGCTATTTACAATCCTGTAACCCATCAATTTTACAACACGAATGCTTATTCATGTTACAATAATGGTTTTAATGCTGTCACATATGTGGAGAGCTTAGTTTCACCCAATTCAGGGAAGGAAAATATGTGAATATCTATAACCATTGAAAGGGAAAAAAGGTGGGACTTCTAAGGGTGCTGCAGGAGATTTTACTACTGTATTTTGAAGAGACTAGTGGGGCATGCTAGTTGGTTAATGTTAAAAATAAATGCATTTTATTTGAGAGAAATTCATGTGTAAATATAGAAGACATTTATAAGTTGGTTAAAATTGCCTTATATGTATTTTGTTTTTACATTTTTGGTTATTCGTACAAACAGTTAGTATTGATTTGAATTTACTCCTTTTTCATTAAATATAAAAATCAATATAGATGGTCAAAAGATTCCATTACTCGCAAGTTGAAAATGGTAGCTAAAAGAAGAACAGTTATACAGCTAAACTACAGATAATGTTTCGTTGAATAACTGTACATCGAGTAAGTGGTAGTTTAAAGTTCATTTACAAAATCCAGCAGGTACTTTCTGCTACATCTTGCACTTAAAAATGGAATGCGACAAAAGTAACAAAAACGATTTCTAACATGCATCATTGCTCCAATGATGCAAAATTTCCAACATTGGAAATTTTCATTGCTGGAATAATCTAGTGCAATGCCTTTGCCTTTGCCATTGCCATCATCATCTCTCTCATCATCTTTGTTTTTCAAATTTGAAGGACTGGAATATAAGAACGAAATCATTTTGGCTGACTATACATTAGGATCGTGGTACATCAATTGCAGTGATTCAGCAAATGGAGTTAGAGATGTGCTTCCATTGACATTTAAATACATATGTAGTTTTTCTTGTTCTTGAAGAGTTCCCTACAACGAATACCATGTTGTACTTGTATTCTTCACTACTTTTCTGTTTTACAGCTTTCATTCCTCTACTCAATCTCAAATTGAGAAGTCAATCTAGTAAACATGTTTAACAAACAATAGAATCCATTTCGATTATTTATAATAATCTCATCTCTATACTCTATCAAGGCAATTAAATCTTGTAAAAGCATGAATCTTTTGTCCCATAAACTTAATTTCATAACACAAAATTCTATATGTTCTAGGCAAGAATTATATTAATTTTATGAAATGTAGAACTCCTACATGGTTGGTGGATTAAATAGTTTTAAGTGAGATTTTCACAAACTCTTCCAATCAATCAGTGACCACTCAACGAATGATTAATAGGACTAAATATTAATATCACCAATTCTAGCATTTATGATAATTGATGAACTAACAGATATTAGCATGAACATGTACATTTATCCAATCGCGCATATAAATAATATCACAATTATAAAGGTCCTCAACCTCATCATAATCTTTGTTGCAACACAGTTCCAACAAATGGAAAGTGATATCAGAATGCTCGTATTCTGCTTATCAATCAAAATATGTTCCAAAAGCATAGTATCATACAATCCTTCTAAACGTTTCACATCTTCTATTAGGTTATGTTAAAAATTCATTTTGTTCGTTATGCACACTCCTCGACACATTTTATGCCCGTAGTTTATTAGTTTTTTCTCTTGACATGCTACATATGTATATGAAATTAGCCACATTCGACTAAGCATGAAAAATCGGAACACGTCTTAATGGGTCACTAAACCACACCATAACCAACACAACTCAATAAAGTGGCGACATTGAATTATTTAAATGCAGAACAATCTTGAAACTAAATAATATTTTTTCTTGCATGTATATAATTTAAAAAAATTGTCGGAAAAGGAACGAGTTTAAAATATTTCAAAGTATTTCTTAACCTATAAGACTTGATAAGCAATGTACTGAAGTATTTATAATTACTCTCACTATGTAACAAACCTTTAAAAAAAAAAAAAAAATTTTTTCTAGATTTTATAAAAATTAAGAACTTAATCGAGTAAAAAATAATTTTCATTTTTTTTTAATAATTAGAGGTGCTGATATGTACAATTTTCCTTCTATTTTCTTCCTAATTTAGATGTTCTGAGTTCGTCTATGTGATCTAAACTCAGAAATTGCATACTTATAACAATGTTTAGGACAATAACATGATGGAAAGACAATGAGGGGAAGAAAAACTCTTTCTTCATCTTTTCTATTTTTCACAATGTTCTAAAAAACTAGCCTAGGCCCCCCGCCCCCCAAACTTGAAGCGAGGCGGTCAAAACACTTCACTTCACGCTTAGACCATTTTTTTTTTTTCCAGTTCTTAAAGGTTGAATTTTTTCTTCCTCTCTTTCATCTTCCATAGACGCGCTTTGTTTGTTTGTCTTTTTTTTTTTCCATTTTTTTAAAAGTCTTTTATTCGACTTTAGCTTATTAGTTTTTTATTTAAAAAAAAAGACTTTCATTTTACTTTAATTTCAAGTTTTGAAAAGATTTTATTGTACAAAAGTTTAAAAAGACTTTATCCAAATAGTCAAATAAGTTTTAGGTTATGGTGTTGTCTACGTAATGTAATTATGATCTTGAAACTTGTTATTTTGCAGCAAATTCAAAAGCATATATGAAGTTCCTATAAAGTATAAATCTATTAAGTATGACTTGTATAGTTGAAAAATGAAACTATGAAAAATATTTTAATTTTTGCATTTTGAAAATTTGAAAATTGTATAATTGACTAATGGTAGGAATTATTAAATAAATATAGTATTTTATTATTCTAAATGTTTGATATGTATTATTTTAATTATTAAATGATTTTTAAAATGTTTAAAAATTTAAAATAATATTTAAAATAAGAAAATACTTTTTTTACGCCTAAACCACGTCTAGGCTCGATTAAGCATGTAAAGCTTTACGTAAAGCTTAAAGCTTTACCCCCACACCTAGCCACGCTTTACAATTTTTAGAAAACTAATTTTTCAAAAATTTTCCCGAAATTCATCAAACTTGACCTTAACTTCAAAACCCTTTTAACATCTTTATTTTAAGTTCAAATTTAGAGTTATTATACCGTTGAAGACCTTATGGAAAGACCTTTTTACCCATACCAATCTTTCTGTCCGAAAATCAATGAGAAGGAAGCTTTCATTTTTTGAAGCTTCTACAAACTCTACTAGGTTTCAATTTTCTCCCGAAAACTAAAATTGATAAAGTCTTGCAAATGAATACTACTGCATCTCATACACATAGTTCAAAATTTTTATTAATTTTAGATATCTATATCAAAAGATGTCATTAATGTCACATAAGGTTGCATGCATACTTGAAATACAATATTTACAACATACTTGAATCATGCAAAGGCATACGTGACATAAAATATTGCAAGGAAATCAACCTTATAACTTAGATACCAATGAAAGATTTAGCATCATGCCTGAACATAAATTTTGGTTAAATGTTTTTAGTAAAAAATGAGGAATTTTTGGATCTTCATAATAGAATCACCTTGTCATTTCATGCCCAAAATAGGCATTTTGTTGCGCTACAATAATTCCAATTTCAATCCCAATGAATAAGATCTTATCCACAGTCTAAATGCAAATATTTGTGATTTTTCTTGCTAAAATTATGATTTAGGATCTTTCCAATTTTGATAGTATTTTCCCACACAATTTTCACCTATTTTCACCATCTTTGTGTCATGTTGTGGACGACAAGTTAATGAAAGTTGAGGGGAGTTGATGTGGGTACTCGAGGAAAGTTATAAGTTTGAATTTTAACTTTAGACCACTACATTCGATCCACTTTAATGTTTTGCGAGTGGGGTCTGGTCATACTACATGGACGATCCATGACCCATTTTTCCAACAATCTTTTTCATTCACAAATCAGACAATTTTTTTTATAAAAAATTAATTTAAATATATATTTATTGTGTGTTTTATTTTGTCTCCAATTCTCTTGGCTATAATAATGTATATCTGTTTTTAAATTTTTGAAATTCAAATTACACAAAACGAAATTCTTACCATTCCATCATTATTTGAAGCGAGAGAAATATTTTTTTCCTTGTTCAACATTTTTATAAGAGGTCACATGCATAAGTTGTAGAAGTCAAAATTGTTGTATTTCTAGGGTGTTTGACACCCATTTTTATGGAAAAAATGAAATTTAGAATAGTAGATTAATGAAAAATGTGTGGATGAAAAATAAGGGAATTTTTTTTAATTTACATGTAATATTATTTTAATGAAAAATATGTAATTAAAAAGAAAAGAGAAAAAATGTATTTTGATAAAAATGAGAGTCAAACGGGGTATTCATTTTTACATTACACATATTATATAATCACAATTTTTTATGTCACATGAATACAGTTACATTAATGCGTATGTCACAATTCCTCATGTCACATATCTAACAAAGTTTTGCTAACAATGTAAATATTACAATAATTTCATTATTTAAAATCAATGGTCAAATATTAACTTTATGTACGCTCTTAATAAAACTTGGTGGACATCCGTGGGCAAATTGGCCT
Source organism: Olea europaea var. sylvestris (assembly GCF_002742605.1). Lineage (NCBI taxonomy): Eukaryota > Viridiplantae > Streptophyta > Magnoliopsida > Lamiales > Oleaceae > Olea > Olea europaea. The sequence goes on along the minus strand of NW_019242592.1, from coordinate 571,457 downwards.
AGCAAGCTAACTAGTCCGTGCTTGTTTGGAACGAGCCGAGCACCAACGAACTTGCTTGGAAATTTTTGGGTTTGGCTCGCTTCATGATTTTTTAAAATCAATATTTTATATATAAGATCTTTTTTGGAAAAAAAAAAACTCAAATTTAAATTCTGGTAGCAAAATAATTGCCGGATATGATTTGATGACACTTGTAAATTAGCTGTGAAAGCGAACCACCTAACACATAGACGGTTGCATTTGCAGCACCTATGGTGAGCCATTTTAGGGCTCGCGGTCGATGATCATCTTGTACAGAATATTTTGGATTCGTCTTGACCTATAACTCACTTTCAAATGAATCGAATCGTCCATACTTGCATTCAAGGTGAAGGGTTCATCCCAAGTCTCATTCCTAATGTCTTGGTTCACTATATGAGCAGTGCTACCCTTACAGAACCAGCAAAATCAGGGTGCTGTCAGACAACACACATACTTGGGGCCTACATAATTTTTTTTTAATATAGGTGGGGCCCCTGCACAATTAGGGGCCCTATAAGTGATCTGCGAGAAAAGCTCTGTACATTGAACATTGCTCTTACTATATCTCCAAATGACTCTTGTAAGACCTCACTTTCCTAAAATGCAAAAAATTTTATTATAATATCACAACACGCTTTGATGCCAAACTGTGCCAGCAACACAGCCACATGCAAATGGAAAATCTTGCTCCGCTTGCCTTTCATCAATTATTATTGGATTTTAATTTCATTCCTTATTCATTACATTTTTTTTTTTTTTGTGTTCACTAATTAGGGTCCCATTTTTCTCAATCAAACTTTTGTAACGAAACATTGATTAGACATCTGATTAACATGATACTAATGATTAAACTAGCTTGCATGATACAACTTTAAATATTATAATTATATTGAGATAACATTAAAAAAAAGAAAAAGTCATGAGTTTTAATTAATGTTGACAGCTCCAAATCAATTTATTAACGTTTGTGGACATGGGAATCGCTTTGAGAGTGACAGTCATTACAAGCAATAGGACTACTTCTCCAAAAAGTTGGTGCAAAAGTGATTAATATAAATAAATAAGTAAATAAAAAGTAGTGGCATGCATAGCACTTAATTAGTGGTGATGCTTATGCAACTTGGACATTTATTGAAGTAGGCTTTGTTGACATTGTTTTCTGGTTGGTTAGGTGTCCCATATTTTACATATATAAGGTTAGTTAATTCGGTCCGTCTCGTAGTGCGGTAAGATATTGTAAAGATAATTTCAGGATTAAGGTTAATAGATAAAGGTGTGTTTGAGTCTCATTATTTGGCATTATAATGAGATGAATAGTATCTTTTTTGAAAAATATGTGCTTGAAAATTTTTTGATTTACGTATAATATTATTTTATTGAATATTGTGTGATTAAAAGTAGGAGTGAGAAAAATTTAATTTAATATAATGAGAAATAATGGGGCTCAGACCGGGGCTAAATAATTTGTTGTAGTCCTATTCAGCCCTTGTTTGATTCCCATTACCTGAAAATGAAAATGGGGGGAATAATATTTTTTAGAAAAATGAGTGGTTAAAAAAGAAGGAAATTTTTTTGATTTACGTATAATATTATTTTATGGAAAATTGTGTGATTGAAAATAGGAGAGAGAAAAATGTAATGTAATTTAATTTAATGTGGATCAAACAGGGGCTTAAAGTTAGTAAGATTATTTGTGCTGTAAATTGGACATAGACGCGTTACCAAATCACTTAAATTTTTTCCGCAATTAAACTACTTGTACAAAGTCGTTTGATAAAAATGGTTGACAAAGTGTGTTGACCTCCAAAAATGGCTCCTCCACGTGGCCAACTTATAGCTACTCCATGTATTCCTTCCTGCGAAATGAACAAACGGTTAGGCGCACACGGTCGGAACCGACGGGGGTGGTGGCGACCGTATACACATAGCCTTATGGAGACGTCAAATCAATTTAAGCCTTAGGTGCAGGACAAATCTTAAATTGGCGGCGGATCTTCTAACCGGGTTCCACTTGATCTCGACCTCGGAGGTGAGATGTTTCGGCAGATCAGTAGTAGGAATCGATATATCACTTCGGAGAAGTTTCGGGAGGGTCGTTTTCAGGTCGGAGTAAATGGTGCTGCGTAGGGTCTACTTGATCTCGGCCTCGGTGGTGAGATGGCACTTCGGTATCGAGCCCTGAATAATCGATGCGTAACAGTGGTCCCCCAAATCCGGGATTGAATATTTACATTATGCGTGGATTTGTTTTCCTGATCGGGCCGCTAGTCATGGGACCTTTTTGGAGGTCGATTCGTCGTAGCAGCCGAGGTTAGGATAATAGGCAGATGCGGGGCATTCGATGATCAGGCGCGTCCCAGCTTTGTGAAGTTGGAGGAAGAGCTCATCTGCTGTCGATGCGCTGACAGAACAGGTCGACACGTGGGGATAGCTGAAACTTTGTAAAGCATGGGAGGAAACGCGGCGTCCGAGGCGATGACGCAATGGGGCGTTCGCGTCAGGTGCGTCCAAGCTTTGTAAAGTTGGAGGAGGAACTCATCTTGTACCGCTGCGTTGACGAAAAAAGGTCGACGCGTGGGGAGATGGCTGAAACTTTGTAAAGCATGGGAGGAAACGCAGCGTCCGAGGCGATGACCCAATGGGGCTATCGCGTCAAGTGCGTTCAAGCTTTGTAAAGTTGGAGGAGGAGCTCATCTCGCACCGATGCGTTGACAGAAAAAGGTCGACGCGTGGGGAGATGGCTGAAACTTTGTAAAGCATGGGAGGAAACGCAGCGTCCGAGGCGATGACCCAATGGGGCTATCGCGTCAGGTGCGTTCAAGCTTTGTAAAGTTGGAGGAGGAGCTAATCTGAGGCGACCCAAACGTCCAATGATTTGACAACTGTTGCGTGTTTCCAAGGTGACAGTTGGGTGCCATGCTCATTCTCCTAAAATGCTGCTGCGGCTAGTAATTATTATTGACGGCTGGTTGTAATCGAGGTGACGCGTTCAATTTAACGTGAAGGTCACAGCGACATCTTGGGCGTAGATCAAATCTAGCGTTTCATTTCAACGGCCCGGATTGAGGATGCGACGAACGGCTTAGATTAATCGCATTTGAATTCAACGGTGGAGATTGGACTTGTTTTTCCTATAAAAGGAGGACTCTGGGGTTTTCTCAGACTTTCTACCTTTGCAAGACTAAAATCACAATTTGCTCTCAAATTTCCGGTGATTTCCGGCATTTTGCAAGTAGCTCCGGTGAGAAAGAACGATACTTTCGGCGATCCTACACCATTTCCGGCTAGGAAAAACTTCCAAACCCGTAAGTTTCAGCACCCATTTGGGCTTTAAAAAATTTCTTAACGAATGGCCTCGGAAGGGAGTTCTGGTTTGGGAAGGGGCTTAGAAATAGTGAGGGTGGATGAGCCCATTGAGGCGACCTCCCCAAAAATAGCTGGGGCAATAATGGGAGGGGGGAGAACATATGGAAATGACCAGATAGCCCCCCAGATACTTCTGTGCATTGGGGGGCGTCGGACTACCCATCAAAATTAAGGGAGGCCGACCTGGGTAGACTTAAGACAGAATATAGGATCCCAGACAGTGTAGACTTGATCCTCCCCCGACCGGAAGAGAGAGCCTGTTACTCAAGGCCGGGCTGCGTGGCCATTAGTGAGGCGATCCTTAGGGCCGGACTTAGGCTGCCTATCCACCCATTCTTTAGGTTGGTGCTTAGGTCATATGGGCTAGCCCCGACACATCTCAATCCAAACTCCTGGAGCCAGATGGTGGGCTCCTGGATGTTGTGGAAAGAGGTGTCATTAGGGGTGAAGATGCCCCTTTCCGTTTTCCAGACCCTCTATATACCCAAGGTTACTGCCGGGGGGGATAAGACTCGGGGTTGGTACTACCTTACGTCATGGGGTTCCCACACTCCATTCGTGATCGATCTGCCGAGCTCCATCAAGGAATGGAAGAGCTCATAGTGCTGGGCAGCGGGGCGATGGGACACAATGGAGGGGGACCCCCTGGCGCCTCTTACAGTCCCGACGAAGTTTTCAACACTTAGTGAGTATAGTAGTTGCTCCTTTTATTTTCTCTTCGGTTCGGCTTGTGTCTAATGGTTATGTTTCCTTTCGTAGGTTCTCTTCCTCGGTGCGAGCTATCAACAGAGGACTTCGACACTATCTGTGTCATTTATCAGCTGCCTCAGAAGAAGAGGTCCTACCACAGGCTAATCCGGAAGAACATCCATTTCATCACTCACGACTTAATGGCATCTCAAGGTAATAGGACCGAAGCCCATACTTTTTTTATCCCGAACTCCCTAGACTTGTACTAATTCCTTATTTGTTCCTTTGCAGATAACTTTAACAAGAAGTTGCCAGTACGCCTCGACTTCAAGACCATCCGGAAAATGATGGCTGAGGTGCGGGCACTGAAGGCGTCCTCCTCTTCGTATAAGAAGCAAATGGAGGAGTTGGTGGAGGCCAGTAAGAGGCTCCAGCCTCCGACGGAGGAGGAGGTTCGGAAGGACCCGGAGGCTGACCTCCAAAGAAAGGGCAAGAAGAGTGCCGCCCCTCCCAGACGCCCAACTGTGGTGAGACCACCCCCAGTTTTGAGGCAGACAACTATTCCCACGGGGGTGGCCTTCTCGGAGAGAAGCCCCACTCCAACAGAGCCTGTTGCTGCCCCGGACACAGCACCCCTTGCTGCCGTACCTATTGAACAAGCTCCGGGGCAGCAAAGGAGAAAAAGGGCCCGCTCCACCAAAGAGGTTGATTTCCTGGGCACCAATCAAGAGGAGCTTGTAAGGGAGATGTTGGAGGCTCTTTCTCCAGAGACAGCTGCGGTGGCGGTGGTCCACAGCAAATATTGGACCGAAGAGTAAAGGGACCACACCGCCTCCTGCACGGCCGAAGATTTGGTGGCGACGAACAGCACCTGCGTGGCCCGGGCACTAAGCACTAGCATCCAGCTCGAGGGCTTGGTGAAGGATCTAAACTCCAAGAGGGAGGACCTCGCCAAGCACCTCGAGAAGGCGATGCATTATGGGGATGCTGTGCGAGCGGCCCAGGCCAAAGCCACCAAGGCAGAGGAGGGAAAGAAAGCTGCTGAGGTCTAGCTTACTATTGCGCAAGCAGAGGTGGAGCGATTGAAGAAAGAGCTCTACGAGGTGGAGTGCCAAGTGGCTGCTGTGACTTGGCGACTTGACCACGCTGACGAGCACCACAAGCTCGCCACCGATGCTCTGGAGGCCTCTAACAGAGAAAAGGCAGAGCTGAAGCAGCAGACGGAGGCCCAGTCAGAGGAGATCGCCTCTTTGAAGGAGGAATTGAAGTCTGTGGGGGAGGTGGTAGTCCAAAATTTTATTGACCACTTCGAAGACCATCCCCTTTACGATGACTTTGCCATCTTCTGGGCCTCGTGGAGTGCCCAAAGCCTACTGGGTCGACTGAAGGAGGTGCATCCTACTCTGGACATCTCTCAACTGGAGGCAGAGTTTGGGGGACCAACTGGAGGTCGGCCTGATAAAGTTACTGAGGAGGCTCCAGAGGCCCAGGAGACGGCCAGTGCTAAAATTCCTCCCACAGACTAGGGTTTCCTTCTTATCTTGTAATGGCTTCGGCCCCCAATGTACTTTATTTTTGTGAAATGGAATGAAAATTTTTTGTTAAGTCTTTTGGCTTCTGCTTCTTTGTATTCCTTTTGTTTTATACTTGTATGAATGACAAACATTAGACTAATTGCCTCGCGACAACGATCTGTTAACAATTGTGAACCGGTCGAGGTGTTTCTTCAGAGACTCGAAGGTTTCTTGGCACTTCGAAGTCCATTGGAATTTCTTTCCTTGCTTCAATACATTGAAGAAAGGTAAGCTTTTATCAGTGGCTCTGGAGATGAAGTGGCTGAGTGCGGCTATCCGGCCATTGAGACTTTGGACCTCCTTCGATTTCTGAGGTGACCTCATTTCTAGTAAGGCCGCTACCTTTGCCGAATTTGCCTCAATTCCTCTCTGATTTACAATGTATCCCAAGAACTGGCCTGATGCCACTCCGAAAGTGCACTTGAGGGGGTTCACCTTCATGTTATACTTTCTAAGTATCTGGAAGGTTTGGTCAATGTGACTCACGTGTTCGGCCGCCTGGAGGCTTTTGACCAACATGTCGTCCACGTAGACCTCCATGGTTTTGCCAATGAGTTTGGCAAACATCATGTTGACTAACCTCTGGTATGTGGCCCCGGCATTTTTCAATCCGAAGGGCATAACTTTGTAGCAATACAGCCCCCTGTCCGTAATGAATGATGTAGCTTCCTCGTCAGGTCGGAACATGGGTATCTGGTTGTACCCTGAGTACGCATCCATGAAACTCAGTAGTT
>NW_019242592.1:560120-564136 GCF_002742605.1 Olea europaea var. sylvestris | reverse complement strand
TTGTTTGCTGATTTCGATTCGTCGACAATGTAGGTGATCATCGGGGGATCCTTAGCCTTTCTTGTATAATTTCTCTGGGCATTCCTGATGTTGCTGTCGACGTGGGGTCCCCCAATGATGGTATTGATTTCCCTGAAGACCTGGCCTCCAGCGAATTGGGCTTGGTTCCCTTGCCTGGATTGGCCTCGGTTTCTCGATTCTCTTCTACGAGGAGATTGTTCCTGGTGACCTCTTCCTCCCCTCCTCGGGGAGGTGGATCTGCGAGGGTGTTCGTTTCTGCTGCAAGTGTGCGGATTGTTTCGATCATGGCGTCGATTGGCATCATGACACTCATTAGTGTCATGTCCATATAGTTGATGGAATGTACAAAACCTTGCTCCTGCCAAGGGTCTGTTTGATCTCTTTTTCTTCTTCTTATTGTTATCATTTCTTCCAGATGGTCCCGCCTCAGCAGGGGCATTATCATATGCCAGCACCGGCACTGCATTCAATGTGGCGGAAGCTAGGGTCTGTTCGGTTGTGGGAGTTATGGTATGCCCTGCTTGGGTCCATTGCTGAGTAACAAGGTATGCTGCGGGGCCTCGACCTACCTGCCTCTGTGGGGGAGGGAGTCCCTGCACGGCACGGTTGCGATGATCAATCATTTCTTCACTAACAATTTCAACTCTCATCATCTCCACCAGCTCGTCGTATGTGGAGGGATTTTTGTTGCGCACGTCCTTCCAAAACAAAGTGTTCATGTTGAGACCACCTTTCAGGGCTGAAAGGGCTTCCCTGTCAGTGACTTGCTCGCAGTAAGTAATTTCGTCTGTAAACCTGGCGAGATAGCTTTTCAGCGTCTCTCCAGGGGCCTGCCTCATGTCTTGCAGGCATTGAATTGGCGCCTCTCCTTCCCTGCGTGAGAGGTACTGGTTCAAAAATGCTTTCTTCAAGTCTGGCCAACTTCTGATGCTGAGGGGAGGAAGCCTGCTGTACCACACCACAGTGGCTCCGCCTAGTGTTAAATGGAAGGCTCTGCACTTTACAGCAGGTGAGGCTCCCCTGAGACTCATTTGTGTCATATACTTTGTGAGGTGCTTCTCCGGATCCCCTTTTCCCTCATACTTGGGGATCTTATGGGGCATGAAATTAGTTGGCATTGGGAAGCTTCGGATTTCCCTTGAGAAAGGGAGGTTATCATCATCATTGGGAAGCTTCGAATTTCCCTTGAGAAAGAGAGGTTATCGTCGTCGTTGTCAACCTCATAAGATCGACAGGGCCTCTCTGATCCTTCATCATCTTGGATGTCTTGGGGTGGAGGAAGTGCTTCTCCCCGGCTCCCCCAATCGACTAAGTTTCTCCTCTCTCTCCTATTTCTAGGAGGAGGGGGAACATGCTCTTCTTCACGGTCTGACCGGACCGACCCTCTTGCCGGGCAGACCCTATTGCTAGGATCGTTCCCTATCCGGTCGAAGACGCTCACTGACCTCTGGTCATCGTGTTCTTGAGGAAAGTTGTCCCCCAAGAGTGGTTCTGATGGATGACTCTCTTGCACATAAGATGTCGCTTCGGTGTTCCCCTCTCTTTCGAGAGGACGCTCTGTGTGCTGGCTCATGTGGCCTCGAGAGTGAAACAAAGGGATTTCCTATACCGGATAAGATCCTTGGGGCCTCTGGTGTCCCTGGGCTTGCATGAGAAGTTCCCGCATCGCCATATTCTGAGCTGCTATGTCTCACATACCCGCAGCTATCTGGGCCATTCCCTCAGTGAGTATGGCTGTTCTTTCGCCTCGTCGGCGCCGGTGATGTGGTCTCTGATGAGTAACATTGTTATGGAGTACCTCTTCTTCAGAGGCCTCCCTCATGGGATTGTGTTCACGGCTGTAGCTCATCCTACCTCTTTTTTCAAGGGTAGTAAGAACTTGGATTGTAATTCGACTTTGTTCTTTTTCAAGAATGCCCCCTTTTCAGGGTCAGTCGCCGATTTTCTGGTGTCTTCTCCGATGGGGAACACAAAACTTCAAATGGGGAGTGAGTTCCCCGGCAACGACGCCAAACTGTTGACCTCCAAAAATGGCTCCTCCACGTGGTCAACTTATAACTACTCCACGTAATCCTCCCTGCGAAATGAACAAACGGTCAGGCGCACACGGTCGGAACTGACGGGGGTGGTGGCGCCGTATACACTCCGACGGTCAAGTCAGGTTTGGGTGGTCGGAACAGTGCCCAGGGGCTACACAAATCAATCAATAAAGGGGGAGGAGAATATATAAACTTGTTATGGAATGCTATGTATTGAGAGTTTCATTACCTTTGCCTCTTGCCAAATCTTGTGTATTTATAGGTGGTATGAACCGCTAGATATGGAACGCGTGTGTACATCTGACAGTATGAAGCGTCTGTTCATAGGCGTCAATCAGCCGCGCTTGTAGAGTGGGCGGACAGTTTGTTTTCCCCGAGTTGAATTGACATAAAGTTGATAAGTCACATCAAATAGCCTTATGGAGACGTCAAATCAATTTAAGCCTTAGGTGCAGGACAAATCTTAAATTGGCGGCGGATCTTCTAACCGGGGTCCACTTGATCTCGACCTCGGAGGTGAGATGTTTCGGCAGATCAGTAGTAGGAATCGATATATCACTTCGGAGAAGTTTCGAGAGGGTCGTTTTCAGGTAGGAGTAAATGGTGCTACGTAGGGTCTACTTAATCTCGACCTCGGTGGTGAGATGACACTTCGGTATTGAGCCGCGAATAATCGAGGCGTAACAAAGTGTGTGTTGGCAAAATCAAGGTCAATGGATTTTGTTGTTTTCAAAGCTTTTTTTTTTTGTAATTGAGTGATCTTGATTTTGCCAACAATCACTTTGTCAACCTTTTTGTAAACCTACTTTATAAGCATAGCATCTTTTTTCCGTGTCATCTTTTTTATTTTTCTTCTTTTCGAATATTTAGTTCACATTGCACAAATTTCCAACTTTTTTTAAAGTGTCAGATAATTGACGCGTAACAAAAAGTTGTAAATACGTATACGGACATAATTCCAACCTTGGATTCTTGGTGGATCCACTGTGTTTTAATCGTACTTTCTACAAAAGCGTGTAGAGTTGCCTGGAAAATAGTATAATCCAATTAAATCTTACAAAACATTATGATTGTTCTACATATATAATTAGATTATTTTTTTTATTTGCTCATATGATTCACAGTAAGAGGGTTTGGCTAAGGAAGTAAAATTATTTTAATAACTTTTTATTTGTTTGTTGGAATGTCGCATAGTTTTTGAGCGGGATGCATTTCTTCTTTTTGGAAGATCAAAGAAGATTTGTATTCTCTGTCAAATTATCGAAATTATATATCTCCTTGCACAAAATGATGTTTGAGTGAATGAAAAATTGAAGTTTGAAGTGCAATCATTGAAAGTGGCTTAGGTGTTGGAAAGAAGAATAAATCTCCTTGTCCCGAATTTGGGAAGGGTTGAAGACAGGGGTGCCACATGGCACCCTTGTCCCCAACCCGAGACCGGGAGCAGGGCTTTGGAAAGAAAGCAATTGCAGCTAGTCCCACATTGCAATGACTAGTTTATATATGATCATATTTTCTGAAAGTATAAGTAATTATGTATAACATAGAGATTCTTTCTACCGGTCCATGCAAGTGGTGCAAATACTAAACTGGAGTAGCACGTGCCATTAAATTTGTACACAAGCACGATCTACGAACATGAATATTTGGCCCTTTTATGCCCATGATAGTTGGTCTATTAAGTCACTCACTGAAAACCTATAAAAGAGGTCATCAATACTTATAGTGAAGGGACGAATCTGTTTAAAGCATATTTTCTCTTCTCCACAATGTTTAATTTCTTTTTTATTCTTTATTTAATTATTATATATAATTTACATTAATCGTTTGTCTAATACATACATCAGATAAAAAGATTACTTTGTTAGAAGCAACTCTAATCAAAGAAAAAAAAATAGTTTCTACATATGGGCACCATGGGTGAAACATGCAATACACAACACATTACGCCACCCC
>NW_019242592.1:526248-560103 GCF_002742605.1 Olea europaea var. sylvestris | reverse complement strand
CACCCCCCCCCCCCCCCCCCCCCGGAAAAAAAAAAAAAAAAAAGATTGGACATTTAGAAGCCATGTGACTAGCACATGCGTCCGACAAATGTTGTCACATAGTCAATCCTCTATTAATTAATGAATGTGCAATTAAATAGAAACGATTTCTATTCTAATGCTGTCACGTAGTTGGCAGTCAATGTTAAACATGCATGATTAGACGTTAAAATGAATAATGTTATTATTATTATTTTTGATATCCAGATATCCCAACTTACATTACACTAAATTTTGGACCCCCAAGACCCTTGCCTCTAGAATCTTGGAGGGGGTAAATCGCGAGTTATGCCTCAACTGGATCACAAGTTTCCCTACCGCCTGTACACTTCTGCGCACAATAGATTCTCCTCCAAAGTGATTGCTCCATACCAAATAAATCTAGCTGCAGGTTTCCACTAGGATTCGAACCTCCACCTTGTCGTCGAAATCAAGACAATGTTGATTGATCCACCAGTTGAGCTGTGCCCGGGGGCATGTTTTTATTATTCCTTAATATTCTTATGTTGTTAACCAATTTGTTTATCCAAACATGTCCTTAGAATGGAAATTGCTCTTTATATACATTTGGAATGAAATTTGAAGCCTCGTTTGTGTTCCATGCCATATATTTTACGTTTTTTTAATATAAAAGTAATACTACTCATAGTCGACAACTATAATAGTCGCCCTTTATGACATCATACTTGTGATTTTTTGATTATTAATATGGAAATCCATTTGATTGTTCTGACATATGATGCTACGTAGGACAATAATCACTCACTATTAATAGCATTATTTTTTATGTAATTATCAGAAAATAAGCTTATAGCATATCTTCAATGCAATTATTTTGGCTAATTTGCTGTCAACCAACCAAAGATTAATAAGGGATAATTGCATTGAAGAGAGCTTTAATATACCACTTAATTTTTTTCGTACTCATATATTTCTTTTGAGCCTATTTGACATAGATTTCTTGAGAATATATTTTATGAAAAATGATTTTTTGAACAATTAGTGATTAAAAAGTAAAAAAAGATTATGAATTCATATACATAATTATTTTATTAAAAAATGAATACTTCGAAATGATTTTTTAAAAAAAAAAAAGTTTGAAATATTTGTTCACTAAAATTTAAGATTTTAATTCATTATAAACTGTCATTGTTGAAAGAAACAATAATCAATTGATATTGTCAAATTTTAAACTACATTATTTGAATTTTTTCTATGCAATTTATTAATTTTTGTTGACACGTGTTGGATAAGCTTAAAAAACATAATTATTTTTAAATAACTTCGTCTCTAAAATGTTTGGAAAATCTACTATATTTAAATTATCACTTGCTTTATTATTAAAATAAGTAATTTAATCAATTAGAGTGCGTTTGATTACAAGCATGAAATTTACACGGAAAGAAAATAAATTTTAGGCAATTCAATTGCTTAGAACTTGTTTGTATGAAAATTATTAATAAATGTATTTAATTGATTTAGTTTTCAACTTTAAAAATATTATACTTTTTCATTTTTTATTGATGGATAGATATGAGAAAGAGATAGTTCCGTGGAAAATAAATCCTATTCCCCAAAAGAAAATACTTTCCTCAATTTTATTTAACATTTCATTATGGTCACCCACCTTCTTTTCAACATTTTCACTCATTTTTAAAGATGTAAAACCTAATGTTGCATTATATATAATATAAATTAAAAAATAAAATTAAAAACTTATTTAAAAAAAGTTACTTAAAAAAATAAAATAAAATAAAACTTTTTAAGTAATGTTTTTATAAAATAAGTTTTTTATTTTTATATTTTTAAGCAACTTTTTTTTAAATAAATTTTTATTTTATTATAATTTTTAAAATAAATTTTTATTTTACTTTTTTTAAAATTTATTTTATATATAATGCAAAGTTTCCGTTTTGCCCCCCTTTAAAATTAGTGGAAAAATTTTGGGTGGTCATAGTGAAACATTATATGAAATTGAGTGATTATGAAGAAACGTTTTATGAAATTGAATGACCACGATAAAATAAAATCAAATGGGTTTGTCATGACGATATTAAGTGCTAGTTTTGTTGGGATTTTGTTAATTAATTTTTTAATCGTTAGAGATAAAGTGGATCCTACCTGTGAGAGAAGAATTCAAAAATGATAACTGGAATAATGAAATAACAGTAAAAAAATTAATGTTAATTGGATTAAAATATCTACCAAACACGCTCTAAATCCAAAGTCGGATGGCCATGATAAAACAAAACAAAATTAGGTAATCATGTTGACATTAAATATAAAGTTGGGTGATCATTGGTGAATTTAACTCTATTTTTTGGTCTTTATTTATATTATAAGTATTTAGAGTCTATTCGATAGTAATTATGAAAATTAATTTTTTCATCATTAAAAAAAAAGTGAATTCAACTATGAGTGAGGAGTAAAAAATAAAAGTTAAAATAGTGAAATAACGGTCAATAACTTAAAAAATTTCAATCGTGGGCTTAGAATCTTTCTTTTGCCATTTTTTTCCTCCTCAAGTTGAGGGCACAGAGTCACACAATGTTCTCTCTCTCTCTCTAGATCTAAAGCTATACATACATGCTCGCTAGTGCTCTCTCTTTCTTTCTCTCTCTTCAACTTTTCATTCCGTTTTTGAATGAACGTTTAGGCTAGATTTCATCGCCAAATATATAGGAAATAACCCATTTTCCAGCTATATTTTTTAAAAATCTTTTAAGTCGTTGTTCTGTAATCCATCAAAGATTCCATTTATAATTATAAAAATAAGCCGTTTACATTTCTTGAACCATCCCTTTTGTGCTCATCAAATCTAAGGCTCTAACTTGAAATTGATTTCTGGGTTTTGTTTAATTTTTTTGTCTGGGGTTTCTAAAGTTTCATTGGTTTTTTGATCCAAGAAGTTTGAGTCTTGAGTTGGAAAGTCAACATTTTGTGGCAGTTTTCGATCTAACCTTTGTTGATTGCTGATATTGATTCATTGTTTAGATGCTTTCGGGATAAATATGCAGCCTGATGAGAGAAAAAAGGTATTAATTCTTCAATTATTCACGTAGTATGTAATATAAATATAAGTGCTATTTTGTATTATCGGAATAGTTTCTTAACGTAAGTTAGAATTAATAGTTGGGATTCCTTCCGCTTGTTCTTAATTTTCAAGCTTAGAGTCCACTAGAAAAAATCATTTTGTTTGAAAATTAGATTTGCGATTTTCAGATATCAGGATTGATCTTATTTCCCTTCGGATGTAAGAGTTACAGCGAATTAGGGAATCAATGTGTATTGGTTGTAGGTTTGTTAGGTAGTTCTATGTTTTAGTTGTTTGCTTGCAGATTTTTTCACTGAGCTTTTCCCTTGAGGGCATTCTTAGATCTTTGATTATAGCAACATTATAGGTGCATTGACTTCGGTGAGAAATTATTCAAATCTTCTGTAAAATTTTATGATTGACTAAGTTTTGCTATCTTTAATTTTTCTTTGCATTCCTGGGCTGTGAAGAATATTGGTAAATTGGATTTTGTAAAGGATTAAGTTTAGAAGAGAAAGTTGAAAAATAGGTTCCTATGTATCTCTACCTAGGTTGAAAAAATAAAATTGTGCAGTTTTCATTGAAGAATGGTGTTACAAGGTGGATTTGTAAGGTTTTAACGTATATAACAAGGAAAAGTAAAATAAAAGTAAATGAGTCAGACGTTGAAACAAGTGGAAATTTTTTTTGCTTTTCTTGTCATTAAGAAGTTGGGTTCTGATATTAATATATACTGGTTTGGGGAATGGTTGCTTTTTTGATATAGGCAGAAATCTTAAATTAAATTGTAGTCCTGTTAACAACGTTTTTGAACCAACATTGTAAAGTACAAAATGTTAATATACTGGAATATCATTACGTGATGGTACAGGGGTCTGTGGATGTGGATTTCTTCACACAATATGGTGAAGGAAGCAGATATAGAATTGAGGAAGTGATTGGTAAAGGTAGCTATGGTGTTGTCTGCTCTGCATACGACACTCATCTTGGGGAAAAAGTTGCAATTAAAAAGATTAATGACATTTTTGAGCACGTCTCTGATGCAACACGTATACTTCGGGAGATTAAACTTCTTAGGCTTCTTCGTCATCCAGACATTGTGGAAATCAAGCATATTTTACTGCCTCCTTCTAGAAGGGAGTTCAAGGATATATACGTAGTTTTCGAACTAATGGAATCTGATCTCCACCAAGTCATTAAAGCAAATGATGATTTGACCCCTGAACATTACCAATTCTTTCTTTATCAGCTTCTTCGAGGCATGAAGTACATACATACAGGTTTGGATTGCTAAAATTTTGTTATAGACCCTTTCTGATATTTGGATTACAGTTAATGCTCCTCTATGAGCATTATATATGCTAAAATATACGCCCCCAGGGCACATCTCCAAGTGGTAAAAGGGGAGGGTGGAGAAATTCAGTTTTGCTTGAGGCTACCGCATCAAGGGTTCGAATCCTGAAATATGGATTTGATTCTTGGGTAAGTACAAGTGTACAAGCAGCCTTCTACCCTGTACCCTTGGAGGCATAACCTGCTATTTACCTCCCTCATGATGCTCTAGGGCAGGGGCGGTGGGGGACCCTTAAAGTTGGGGTTCAACCTTTTTTTATATGCTAAAATATACTTGTTGCAAATAGTTCTTGAATGGTAGGCGCAATTGTTTCATTAGTTGTCTTATATGCTTTTCTTTTCTGCAGCAAATGTTTTTCACCGTGATTTGAAGCCCAAAAACATTTTAGCAAATGCTGACTGCAAACTAAAGATCTGTGACTTTGGCTTGGCAAGAGTAGCCTTTAATGACACTCCTACTGCTATATTTTGGACAGTATGTTTCTTTTCTTTAATTTCTTGGGAACTGTTTCATTTTCATGCTTTGCCTGATTGAATCAGTTGCCCTTTATGCACAAAAGATCATATGATCTTGAAAAAAGTAGAGGTATTTTTCATGCAAATTTTTAACATTGTTGTAGGATTATGTTGCAACGAGATGGTATCGGGCCCCTGAATTGTGTGGATCATTTTTCTCAAAGGTAAAAATCACTTCCCCCGTCTCTTTGTATCACGACTTACAGGAAGAATTGATTTTCCAACATTCATTGTGAAGAAAATCTATTTCATTCCAACATTTTACTTGTGATCTTTTTTGCAGTATACACCTGCAATTGATATATGGAGCATTGGTTGCATATTTGCTGAACTTTTGACGGGCAAACCTCTTTTTCCTGGAAAAAATGTGGTTCATCAATTAGATCTCATGACTGATCTGTTGGGTACCCCGCCACCAGAAACCATTGCAAGGGTGTGTGCTTGTGATAGTTCATTTTATACAGCAAAGAATCATAACTTCAAACATTTACTTGGCTCTTTTGTGTGTTCACTTATTAATTCATATGACAGATAAGAAATGAAAAAGCCAGGAGATACTTAAGCAGCTTGCGAAAGAAGAAGCCTATTCCTTTCTCTCATAAGTTTCCAAATGCTGATCCCCTTGCTTTACGCTTATTAGAAAGGATGCTTGCCTTTGATCCGAAGGATCGACCTTCTGCAGAAGAGGTATAGGATGTGTTTTGTGATAACATTAGCTTGTCATTCTTAATCCTGCTCTCTAAAAGGTGTTGTGAGCTTTCAGGCTCTTGCGGATCCTTACTTCAGGAACTTAGCCAAAGTTGAGAGAGAACCTTCTGCACAACCGGTGACAAAAATGGAATTTGAGTTTGAAAGACGAAGGATAACCAAGGACGATGTGAGAGAGTTAATATACCGAGAGATTCTTGAATATCACCCTAAAATGTTGAAAGAATTCTTAGAGGGAGCTGAACCTACAGGATTTATGTATCCGAGGTATTGATGTCAATAGATGATATGAATACAATCTATGCACATTTATTAGCAATAACTCTTTTTTATATCTATTTTATTGCATTAGCCTGTTTGGCTCCCTTTATATAGTCATCCTTCAGGAACATGTTGGAAAATAATTTAGCTGTAATGAATTTCTAGATCGTCCAATTTTATGTATAAATCCAGATTTCTAGTTTTGTGGCTTTGTACCAATGCTCAAAAGGATCCAATACCCACTGAAATCTCATGTCCCTCTTCTCTGGAACTAGGTTGAAAACTAAAATTTAAGCTTGTGAAGACAAAGTTGGTCCTCCTACTTCATGTAATAGGCATCTATGTGTACTGTTAGCATCTGTACAGAGATGGTTGTGAATCTTGTGATTACATATAAATCTAGTGTACATGTAGCAAATCCCAAAAATTAAAATAGGAAAATCTTGTTCCTTATACTGTCTAATCTAGTGTAGCCTACCAAACATGCACTTGGGAGATTCTGATTGGTAGGAAGCTTGATCATATTTATCTTCCGATTAGGGTCCTAAGACATCAAGCTACGTGTTTTCTTGCCCTTTTTACATGGTTTTTAATCTTTTTGCCTCCTTTTCATTCCCAGTGCTGTCGACAAATTTAAGAAGCAATTTGCATCTCTGGAAGAGCACTACGGAAATGGGACTACTGCTCCACCTGAGAGGCAGCATTCATCATCTTTGCCCAGGTAAACTTCAATAAGTGCTTAGCTGTTTCTATTTCCTTGATGTGTTACAGTTGAATAGATATGGAATTGCCAGTTATTACATATTTTACTATCAGTGAAGACTGAGATTCTCTTGTGCAGACCAAGTGTATTACACTCGGATAATTTGACACAGAATTCTGCTAATATGACAAATGATCTATCCAAATGTTCCATTAAGGAAGTTGAGAAGCCACAGGTGGACCGGATGTCTGGACTTCCAAGGTTTCCTCCCCAAGTTCCTCAAAACGTCCCAGGTTTGATATTTACACTGAACATCAACTCAATATGGACATTTTTTGCTGTTCTTTTATTGTAATCAATAGACATATTGCTGGGTTTCTTGCTTGAGTGCCTATTTAAGTTACCATGAAATGAAGGAATAGAGCGTTAGTCACCCGAACAGAGTGCTAAATGCTCCTATTTAGGTAAAGGTGAATTTAATACAAGAAGTTGATATACATGGTTTTCTCACATTTGATCTAAAAATCGTAGAGCTTATTTGCTTTCATTATAAGCAAATAAGAATGCAACTCCATACTATTTTGCTTAGAAGACAGCAAATAAGCCCAACCAAACAAGCTTAGTCAACATTGTTAGACATTTTCTAGGCCATCACATGCACTTGTTAGGCGCTGTTCCAGTTCTGGGTTTAGTTCTAATAGCTGTTTAATTTCACAATAGGGGGTGCTGCAAGGCCCGGGAAGGTCATTGGCTCTGTTTTTCGTTACAACAATAGTGCAGCAGCCACAGCAGAGGCCAATGAACATCGAAAAATGGTTAGGAATCCCGCAATACCAACACAGTACATTGTTCCCGGCTCATCTTACCCAAGAAAGTACCCGGGCTGTAAGAATGAAAGGGGAGATGGTACTGAAGGATCCAATGGGGTCCAGCAGAAACCCGACATGTACATGGCTAGGAAAGTAGCAGCTGCTCAAGGGGGGTCAGGAAGTCAGTGGTATTGACTCTGTGATATGACTCTGGTCGACTGAGATGGATACAACTTGATGGTTCGCTCATAACCGAGCTCTTCCATGATTAATTGGTAGACTGTAAATTCATCTCGTGTGACAGACTTTAGCATTCCTGTATTCCTATCAGGAGGGCTCCAAAAAAGGCAAAATACGCAACTAACATGAATCAATGCTTCCAAGTATGAGAAGACGCATGGATTCTAATCCATGATTTTTCTTCTGTTATCCAAGATCGAAGTGGTAGATTTATAGAACAATCTGAGGCTGAGGAAGCATCCAACTGGTAACATTCACTTGTTTTTGTTTTCTATGTTGACATTCTTTACTCCCGTGACTTAAAAAGGCTGATCTAGTGTACAAGTGGCTGTATCATTTGTGACCATGTGAAATCGGTTTGGACAAAGCGATGACTTTCATCGTCTAAGATAAGGTTTTGCTGTATCGACCATGTTGCTGCTTTCATTTGTATTAACGTAATGTTCCGGTAGTTGTATAACTATTAAAACGTTTATTGGACTATAACTGCTACTTCGAAATTGTATGAAAATGTAGTTCTCTAGTTTTTCTATACGCGGATGCTTCTTGTTTCTCCTGTGTGTTATAACATGGAAGGTTGTGAATTTTGCCAGATATGATGCATTAGCGTAAAGCCGGCCTGAAACTGGATATTTTAAACTAACAGACTGGAGTGGCAAAATGATGTAAATCATATTCCTATCTCAAATTCTGTTCCTGTTTGTATAATAGAATTCGACACACTAATTATCACAAGATAGTGGCTTAAGAATAAATTAAATTTATAATAATGTAAATCCAAACTCTTGCTCAGTCATCACTATAAGAATTTGATTCAATTCTCAAGGAGGTTGCTGATATCTTTGCCTTACCTCCTTTTTGAATCACTACAAGTTAAGGGTATTTTTATTATGTCCATAGAAATGTCTGAACATTTGATCCCTACAGATATACATTCTGGCAAATCAGTGAAAATCGAGGACAGTTCTCCATCAGGTGCTTGAATCCTTCTGTTTGCATGGCCGCTGAATCTAAACAAGATTCGTGCGATATTGAGTTTTCAATCAGAGGAAATAAAGATTATCGAACGTAGTTGCTAATAATCTAGTTATTTTATGTCTTCCAGTACATGGAGCAATGACCTGAGTGGCGGAATAGGGTTCATGTTTTTCATTAGGTCTAACAAGTTTTTTGGAAATATATGTGCAAGGGAACTATTAACCCAGCATGACACAGAGATCCATCTTTCTAACATAGAAATATGAAATGCACATGCATAGAACTCCAAGATCTAGGCCAAAGCCTTAAATTACATGTCCCAAGTTGCTTCTAAGACTAAGCATCCACAGAGAGCTGTTTCATGCTCTGTGATATCCCTTTTTTACCCCCTTATAAGGTGAATTGGATAGTATTAAGAAACAAAAAGAGCTAAAATCTTGGCTATATTGTCCTGAACATTTCAGTAATACCTAGAACACATGCCATGAAAGTGTACCTTTTAAATTTTCAGGCCTTGCAATGAACTCAATACGCACCGGTTGGGAATAATTGTGCTGCTCTGCGAAAGAGGCTACTACAGTGTTGATGGCAATATATGTTCATTAATTCTAGCCTGGCAAAGCAATCCTAGTCTTTCGGTCTGCAGCAGATAGTAGATGTTGAGCAATCACAGATTTCGCCCATTTTGAATTGAGACCCTGCAATTCTTCCACCTCTGGAAAGATATCTCAGTACAGATAGTGAAGTAATGCCTACAAACAAACGACTCAGAATTGTAATTAGCAAAAGAGAACCCGAAAACCAAATAAAGTTTTGCTATTTTGTGCTAAACCATCCACGATGTGACTAGGAGAAAGAAAAACAAGGTGCACGAACAAAATTACATCTTCAGGACTAAGAAGAAAGGAGAATATAGAGATTCTTGAACGTCAAAAACTGGAGCCTTCATGTCTTCAGCTATAATACACTCCGAGCCATGTTCTTCAAATGCACCAACAAGTTGTGCCTCAAAAACATTTGGAGGAGCACCTCGTGTAGAATTTTTAAAAATAAATTCGACTTTAACTAAATTCACATAAAGAAACAATGAATGCAGTATAAACTCTAACAAGGAATAAGTGGTTTAAGTTACGTAATTCTTCTAGTCGAGATATGTTTTCGTTAATTCTAATAACGTCACTCTTTTTTTTCCTCCAATATCATTCTACTATAGATCATATGAGATTTGAACAATTTCTTAGTTAAAACATTAAACAAAGTTGTTTTGAACATTGGGAATTCAGAAACTATATATCTCGAATTGAAGGTCCAAGGGAAAAAATAAAGAAATATATCAAACTCCAAATCACAGATGTCAATACTCAGTGGTCCCAAAAATACAAAGAATATAGCATCTCCAACAACCCTAAATCATACATATAAACACATTCACGCGTGTTTGAATACTTAGACTGGATATGTTAATGCCATTAAACCTTTTTATGGCCTAGTTTCTGTCTGTTCCTTCTGTATAGCTTCAGTTTCTGTATATTCTTACATAACAGTTACCCACATTCTAGTGTTTTTTACTCTTTTGACCAGGCCTCAGTACGAAGATGAGTGTATGAATACAAGTCATGCTTTAGAATGAAAGACAATTTTGAATTCACTTCATCTAAGAAAGTTGTAATATAATTCTTATTAGGATTTCGATCCTAACTTATAATGAATGCTAACGATATGTTTAACACATGCAAGTCGGACAAGAAGTGAGGGAAGGAGTATATAATGACAATTTACTGGTCTTTGCGGCCAAAAGTCTTTTGCCTCAAGGCGAGACCATCTCTTTGTTGAGGATTGGCTATAGAAATTCATTTTCTTTGTTTGAATTGTTCCATTTCTATTTCTAGTGTATGTTTGGTATGCGGAGTATCAAATATGATTGGACAGTGTAATATATTTACATTATAGAACATGCATTTGCATTCTCATCACTAAACATCATATGAAGTTCACTATCCTCACAATAGTGATCGAAAATCAAAGAATATGCAATTTGTTTTTCATTTTGTTCAAGTGCTAAATTCCCTTCTTCTTTCTTCCCATCTTCTTTGTCAATATCAACAATTTCCACTTTTTTTCCAGTCTTCTTCTTCACTTTCTTCGCTACTTTCAGTGGATTGATCTTCCCTGTCACTGCTACTTTGTGATTTCTCATGTCAGTCACAAACTTCTCCACTCCTGTTCAACCATATCAAAGATTTCAACGTCAGCCTTATTCCCGGTAAATTTTTGGTCCTTAACATGTATTGTTTTCGCCTTTATTATGTTCATTACTACAAACGGCCAAAGGAGGAGAAGAAAATAGAAATAGAAATATTTAAAGATGTCAATGAAACAAATATTTAAAAGAATTGGACAACAATCCACTCAAATCACAACATCTCAATCGACACCTCGGATACAGGATACTAGGTGTGCCCGCCAACCCAATCAGATCTTGAAATGTCGTGACTTGAGTTGTTCGAGATTCAACGTGTCATGATTTTAGTGTACGGCCCTATATCACACGTGCATTTATGAGAGTCTTTATACGTATACATAAACATAAACATAGAGAAACAAATGGGAGGAAGATAACCTTTGATTCTTGAAATGGCTTTGGCAACACTTCTTTCACATGCATTACAATGCATAGAAACTTTGAATTCTGCAACCACAACCTGTTTCAGTTTCGACGGTAAGACAGTAAATTATTCTATAAACATTATTAATGTAAAATACATGTATTTTTTCTTACTTTGTCGATTTTTGTTTTCTTCTTCTTGTCTGCCATTGGAATTGAATTCAATAAAAGAAATGGACAGAACAAATAATAGAGGTAAGGGTAGTTTGGTAATAACATCAAGCAGTTATTGCAGTTATTTAATTGTCCAATGATAAGTCCTCCACAAAAATAGGGTCGGAAATAATAGGAATTTTTAACGTCGGCCAAAGAGATGTAAACAAAACTAATTATTTATATTATGAAATTTTAAAATATTTTTATAAAATTTTAATATGTGTATATGTGGCTTTTAAATTTTAGGATGGGAAAAGATCCTGGTTAGGCTCGTCTAGCATTGTCCTCCTCTAATTTTTATTTAGCTAATAATATTAAAATTTTGTGTTAGTTCAAATGCAGCTTTTTAAATTCAAATTTTCGGATTTTTTTTTTCTTTCACAATTTATTGAAATATTTTTTTATGTAATTGTGCTCTCTCCCATTGTAACCATAATCCTGAGTCCGCCCATGTCTATGACCATGAAAATTAGGGTAGTCTCTCCATCTTGGATTATGCGTATTAGAATGGGGATTTGGCTTCAACGTTTGTCAATGAAGCTAATTGATGGGAGATACCTCTTATCATTTCCTTGGATTCGAGTTAGGTTTGCTGTTTTGAAGCTCATAGACTTCTCTTTTCTTTCTTCTAGTCATAGAAGATCGACTTCCCTGCTGTCAATTGTCAGACTATTTTTTAAAGAAGCATCAGGTCTTGTTTGAGTCACATTCTTAAAAAATTAATAATAATAATAATAATAATAATAATAATAATAATAATAATAATAATAATAAATAAAAAAAAAATATATATATATATAGACACACACACACAAACAAGGCCTGACGCTTCTTTAAAAAATAGGCTGACAATTGACAGCAGGGAACACACATTTTTAAACAGTGATTTGACATCATTTTAATCACACATTCTTTAATAAAATAATGTTACACGCAAATTCAAAAATTTTTATTATTTTTAACGACACATTTCATGTCAATATACTATTCAAAACTGCTTTCTTATGAAAATAATGTGATTCAAACAATGACTCAAATTTCTGTTGCATTTTTAGGCATGAGCTCTATAGTAATTGAATTTGGGGTAGCAATCCCTCCAAAAAAATTGGCATAGGTGCCATATTTTCGTAGTCGTGATGCTGGCATTGTAGAAACAACCCATTAAACTTCTCTCAAGCTTCGTAAAATGGTGTTCTTTTTATACTGACTTCAAAATTTCTCTGCGAATAGCATTAGTATTATGAGTGAGAAAATATTTGTTTCTAAAATTTAGCTATCATTTGTTTCCAAGATGTAATGCTATTAGCAAGTAATGTATTAAGCCATGATCTAGTTGACTAGCTCTATCCTTCAATGAAAATGGATAAAAAAACAAAATTTAACATCATGGGGTATACATTTGTTGGGAAATTTTCAACACCGGAATTTGGAGAAGAAAAATTATATAAAAATAATCAAGAAGATGAATATGAAGAAAATCATAATGAATGCGAAGGCTCGAACAAAACATTATATTGTGTCCTCAAATGGTATTTACCCTCTCTTGAATATAAGTTTGGTGCTTAAAGGATCTTGCAGCAAACGGTTTGAAGGATTGATCAAGCCTTAGAGAAAATAAAAGACTTAAAGCACATATGCAATTCTCCAAAACTTGAAGATCACAAAGGGAAAAACAGGAATATGGAGGGAAGGAAGTTTAATCCTTTATTTGTTTCAAATGTGTTTTCAATGTCCATCAGTCACATATTTATAGTCATGGGACGTTGCTACACGAAATAGTGCCAAAGATAAGTGAAAAGCCGCCAAATATTGAATTAAAATTGCCTCCAACGACTAGTTGAAACCTTCTATACGGTCGTATAGAAGAATCCTATGCGACCGCATACACTGTCTCATGCGACCGCACTCTTAAAGGGCTGTGCGGTCACATATATAAAGATGCGGCCTCAATATTTCCACTTTCATTTCACACACCTCTTTATTAATTTTGAACAATATATTTCAACAATCCTCCACTTGTTCAAAATTCAATAAACTCTCATATTCAAAGTATACAATATCCATGAATAAAGATTAGATATTTATTAGTTTGAATCTAACCATAGTGTAATCCAAACAAAGTAAAGTCGGAATCACAGGTAGCATGAAGTTTTGAACCAATTATTCCACGTGACAATACTGATAAGGATACACACACAAGTATTACGTGTTCTTCGAGTTTTTCAAATTCGCTTAGCACTGTAATGGCCCAACACTCATCATTTTAGACAAACTTTTTAAGAGAGAAACTCCATCTTCTCTATTGAGGCGACACCACCTCAAAATTGGTCTAGGTAAAGTTCTTCCAATATCTTTTTTACTTTTAGAGATACTTGTGTTTTAACACTGAACTTCATTAAGAGCTTATAGCTTAACCCTTGTTTCAGTAATAACTAGCATTATTTAATTAGAATAAGGTTATCGTAGATTTTAATAATGTTGAAACCATCCACATATTGAATGACTTGTTATTATCCTTTAAACCCATGGATTACCTTTTGAGTAATGACAGGTAGGGTTGTCGTCGTTGGTTGACCTTTTTGTTTAGGAGTTTCAACCCAATCCTACTCGAAGTAGACACCACTAAATCTCTATTTAGTGGTTTAGTTAAAAAGATCCGAAAAGTCTTTGCAAAAGTTATCTCATCTTTTGATAATTTCTTTTTAAAGTCACGTCTAATACTCATATGTCTAGACTTTTCATTATTTATGACTTAGTATCTTCTCAAATGTAGCTAGCCAACGATCGATTCATTTGATAGATAAAACTTATCACCACCAAAAAATCATCTTATGAAGTTACATGTTTCTCACAAGCTTTATTTAAAGCATTATTGATATCCAGATACGGTTGGAAGTCTTCTGTCAACCATTACACTAGTCAATCCCTTTAATTTATGGATTTTACACTTGTGTATTCACTTATCATCATTGAATCATTACAATGATCTTCAATTTATGAATATTCCTTAAATATTCCCACTGGTTTTGCGAGTGGCATGACCGGCGTCCACTCGATTCATCCACTTAGACTTAGTGTATTTCATCCTTATAATTATATATATAATGGCTTTTCTACCTTTCTCCTTCATAAATATCTTTCTATGATTAAGAAGTATAGGCAATTGTAGATTTTAAATTAGGTTATCCCCACAATTCTTCAATTAAGAATACATATGTAATCCTTTAATGTTGCATTCACAAGTCTTGAACTTCTCATATAAGTTCATAACCATTAATGTTAATTCCCATATTTTGGGTTATACTTCAACTTAGAATTTATTAACCCTTTCTTAGTTCAATTCACTTATCACTTCGATAATCTCTGTGAAAGTTTAAGTACTTTCTGATAGTGGTCTTTAAGTCATAATGTACTTCAATCGAACTATCTTTCAATTTTGATCACAATTTGATCAATGTCATCTCATAGACCAACAATGTTTTTTCAAACATAAACCAACTCAATTGGTTCCATGATTGAAGTTAAGTTCAATCAAAGAAGAAGGCTAAGCATCTTAATTTACAAGAATTGCAACTTCTCCAAACATATGTAATTTTTCACTTTTGTGACACTTCATAATATTGTATCATGTGAAATCTTAAGATACATATTCACCATATTCAAACTTTACCAAATTTGAATGAAAAAGGATATTCAACACTATCACCAACTATAGACACAATTTGTGCTCTATAAAATATTTTCATATCCTAGTAATTGCATAAGCAATTTCCACCTTAAAACAAATCACATTTTGTTATCATCTCACTTAATTCCATATAATATACTAAGGCTATCATCATAAATCAAAGTTAGTATAATCTTCAAAAAAATATGAAAATTTAACCAACTAGACCATTTTGACCAAAAGGTCTATCCATTATATCGATTCATCAAATGAATAAACTAATCCGCTTCACATGATCAACATATAGATACCTAACAAATTCGCCTACTTAAAGTAAATGCATACTCATGCCATTACCGTTATGGGCATATTTATCAGTTAAAATATGCCTCCTCATGTGAGTAATATATTCAAATGCATAATGGTTTGCCATACTTAGTGAGAGAACAAAAGTTATTGAGATGGCATACGCAAAAGTAAGGAATTCAGCACAAACGATAAATTTCAACATTATTGGATTTTGACAAAGCCAACATGCTTTGAACAATTAAAGTTATCCCAACATGTATCTTTTGCAAGTGTAATAAGGCCCCGTCTGGTAGGGATTTTTTGTCCCAAAAAATTGATTTTTTGACCGTTATTTTACTATTCAAGCCGTAATTTTTGACTTCTTCTCTCACATGTGGACCCCACTTTTCTTCTAACGATCAAAAAATCAATTCTCAAAATCTCTACCAAACGGGCCCTAAATTTATTTTCTAATAACTTTGAATAAATGCATTTTAAACATGAAGGAACATAATACTTAGCATGTAAAATTCACAATGTCCATGTGCAAACTGACTTTACAAATCAGTTTACATTAATATACTACCAGGACAGATATTTCATGCTACACAATTTAAACAGGTCACACCATTTCAAAAATTAAAAATCGTTTTTAATTTGGAAAGATATATTTTTCCATACAGCATGCATACTATTTGTTTACAAACAATTAACAAGATTTTACTAACCTTCCTAATCAAAATTCCTTAGGCAACTTATGACACAAATTATCTTTTAATATAGATTCACTTTAGATTAAAAGATTGCCAGCAAATAAAATTGACAAATGAGACTATCAACAAATATAATACACAAATATGTATGCACCGATTCATGAATATTAAATGTATTATGAATTTCAAAACTAACTATCATATAATCTGGTGCACCAATTTGAAATTTTCCACTATAATCTCCGAATATTAGAATTTCTTCTAATGGGTCAAAATCAGAATCTGCATTATATGGTGCAGTATTGAATAATATCATATTGTCTCTCCACATATTAACTTGAAATATATTGTAACAAATTCAAAATATAAATAAATGATTCCAAGTTATAGAATCACTATCGATTCTGTTATAACATACAGATTCACTACACATAAATTTCTCTAATTAAAATGTTTTAATAAAACACATTTACCAGAATCATGATACATCAAAATTTTTTCTTATCATTTTATTCATTTAGTATGTTGATTTTGATTGCAAATAAAATATGACATGTATAAGAAAATTCATCTTAAGATTGTTGGGGAATATTACACCGATGTTGTGCATTCATTATATTCATAAAACGTACCATTTGTATATGCAAAAATTGAGCATGATTTCATCTTACCAAATCAAATTCAATCATTTCATTCTTCAATGGAAACATTATGTCCAAAATATTCCAGATTTCTTTTGTGGAATTCATCCCATCAAAATGATCCAAATAAGATCTTGAATCATCAACTTGATCGTCGCCATTATGGTTTCTTTCTCTGTCACAAAGTATCATTTGAGATTGTTGAAAAATTTTCAA
The DNA here is from genome assembly GCF_002742605.1 of Olea europaea var. sylvestris. Classification (NCBI taxonomy): domain Eukaryota; kingdom Viridiplantae; phylum Streptophyta; class Magnoliopsida; order Lamiales; family Oleaceae; genus Olea; species Olea europaea. The sequence goes on along the minus strand of NW_019242592.1, from coordinate 543,116 downwards.
CACCGAAGTTTGGAGAAGATACAATATATAAAAATAATCAAGAAGATGAAAATAAGAAGAAAATCATAATAAATATGAAGACTCAAACATGACATTATATCGTTGTCCTCAAACAATATTTGCCCCCTCTCGAATACAAATTTGGTGCTTAAAGGATCTCACAGCAAACGGTTTGAAAGATTGATCAAGCGTTGGAGAGAATACAACACTTACGCACATGTACGATTCTCCAAAACTTGAAGATCAAAAAGGGAAAAACATGAATATGGAGAGAAGGAAGTTTAATCCTTTTTTTTTTTTGTGTGGATTGAAGTAAATGTTTTCCAAATGTTTCTAATGTGTTTTCAATGGCCATCAATCACATATTTATAGTCATGGGACAGTGCTAAATGGAGTGGTGCCAAAGATAAGTGAAAAGCCACCAAATATTGAATTAAAACCGCCTCCAACAACGAGTTGAACCTTCTATGCGGTTGTGTAGAAGAATCCTATACGACTGCATAAACTGTCTGAAAGCAAAGCCTGAAGGCCTTGTACTGTCTCATGCGACCAGCCTCAATTTTTTCACTTTCTTTTCCACTTTCATCTTATACACCTCTTTATTGATTTTGAACAATATATTTCAATAACATTCACATATTTGACGAATGCATGTTTAAAAAGTAAAGAAAATGTTAGGTTTTATGACTCAAATATTGTTGGGAGTCTTATAAGATTGCGTATTTAATTTTTACTTGGAAATGAGATTGTATCCAAGTTGAATAAGGAAAGGAAATCATCTCTCGGCCAAAATTCTATACGCAATTGTAACTTAATTTTAACAGATTTTCTTACCTTTTAGGACTCTTCTAAGTTTTGGAACGTGAACTATAGATACAAGACTCCTCTGTCAGTTTTGTTCAATCATTATTACTGTGTCTGTAATTTCTCTCAATATTGTCAATTAATATACATCGTTCATCTATTATTAATTCTCTTTGTTTTTCTTTATTTTTAATCTTGTTTCTAGTTGTGATCTTTATCACTTTATATTGTGTCATTATCTCATTTATTACAATCCTTTCGGTCTAAAAAGTACTATCAGAACTTGGTTTTTCTTCTGTGAATTGGTTGAGATTTTTTTAGAGATGACTACCATGAAATATGACATTCCGTTGCTGGATCGCAATACAAGGTTTTCTTTGTGGCAAGTCAAGATGTGGGCTATTCTAGCATAGTTGGATTTAGACGATGTGCTGCTGAATTTTGAGAATATTCTAGCTGATTGGACAACGAAAGAGAAACAACGAAGGGATCAGAAGGCTTTATCACAGATCCATATTTATTTATCCAATAATATTCTACCAAATGTCTTGAAGAAGAAAACAGTAGCTGCTTTGTGGTCAAAACTGGAGCAATTATGTATGACTAAAAATCTCACGAGCAAACTGGCTCTAAAGCAATAGCTGTATTCCCATTGCATAACGGAAGGAGGCTCATTGGAGGACCATATTATCGTGTTTAAGAAAATATTTATAGATTTGGAGACGTTGGAGGTTAAGTACGATGAAGAGGATTTGACCTTGATCCTATTGTGTTCGCTGCCTAGCTTTTGCGCGTTGTTTTGGGACACCATTTTATATAATTGGGATATTTTGACTATAGACGACGTCTATGATGCTTTGCACTCCAATGAGAAGTTGAAGTATTTGGTTAGAGCTACATCGAGGGATGAGAAAACTCTTATATCTCATGGTGGTTGACGAAGGCCGAAGGGGTAGATAGAAAAATAACAGTAATTTGTTTTGCTTCTACTACAAATGTAAGGGACATATTCAAAATGATTGCGATAAGTTGTATGCTAAAGGTGATTTAGCTGCAAATCATGGACACAACCTTTGACTTCAGACGAAACAAATGTAGTTAAGGATTTTTCAGACGACAGAGATGTGATGTTGACCGTGATATCTGAAGTGGAATCTAGGCCTGACAAGGAGTGGATTCTCGATTCGGCATGTTCATATCATATGTGTTCCAATGAAATTTCTTTCAAACATATGAGGTTGTTCAGTAAGGTGAAGTTGTAATGAAAAACAACCAGTTTTGTAGTGTTGCTAGGATTGGTTGAGTCATATTTAGGCTAGGGGATGGAACAATCGGAACAATTGATCAGGTTCGACGCGTTCCAGGCCTGAAAAAGAATCTCATCTTGATTAGTACTCTGAATGCCAAAGGGTATAAATTCTCTAGTAGAGGTGGAGTCCTGAAGGTTTGAAAGGGTGTCCGGGTTGTATTAAAGAAATGGTGTAGGCCTCAGTTGTACATCTTGCAAGGAGCGCGCAACCAGTTAAGAGACATCTAGATGAGTTCAGTACCATGGTAGATATTCAGTTTTGTACAATATATCTTATGACGGGCTCTGGGTCGGTTCAAAACATTGCTCGAGGGAGCGTTAGTGATTCTACTTTACCACCAATTTCAACGGTTGCACTATGTTTAGTTGCTAGGGTAGGATCCATTGAGTGTAGGTACCATGGTGTCAGTGATGCCTATAATGCTTTTGGAGACGTTGAAGGTGACAGTTCTAGCAAGATGCCTTTTGTTCAAGTATTTTGTATGGCTTCTATTATATGGTGTGCTTCGACCCTGTTTAGTAAACATTAATTCTATAGTGGAATTTTGGGAACCTGGGAGTAGGGTTCAGGTATCTCTTGTGGACGCTGTGCAGGGGACGAAGATCTATATAGAAAGTTTTGGTTACTGCGTTGAGGAGAATGGCCATTTCATTTCAATGAAAACGAGTTTATTTCTCAAGTAGAGAAATTTTGTGGAGCACTTGTTGCACTGAAATTTGAGTCAATGTAGAGATTGTTAGGTTTTGTGGCTCAAATATGGTTAGGAGTATTGTAAAATTGCGTATTTGATTTTTACTTGAAAGGGAAGGTTGTAACCAAGTTAAATAAGGAAAGGAAATTTTCTCTCGATCGAAGTTCTATACACAATTGTAACCTAATTTTAACATATGTTCTTATCTTTTAGGACTTTTATAAGGTTTGGAACGTGACCTATAAATACAAAGCTCATATGTCAGTTTAGTTTATATATTATTGTTGTGTCTGTAATTTCTTTTCATATCATCAGTTAATATATATCGTTCCTCTGAAATCACAAATTATTTATCGGTCACAAATTAAAAATTTTATAAGTCAAATTATTTCACGATCACAAATAAAAATTTTTATAGGTCACAAGTTATTTCTTGATCACAACTTAATATATTGTGAGTATATTAAGTGGCAAGTCACAAGTCACAAATTGACATGGGTTGTTGCCATGGCATTACAAATGATGCTGGCATAGCAACTGTGATAACAAGTTGTCCAAAAATAAAGAGGGCATCGGTTGAGGACTGGAAGGTTAGCCCGAGGGCCAGAGTTCTTGCTGGAGCTAGCCATTCTCTCTCCGGGGCTCACGTTCACAATATAGATTCAAATTAAGAAACCAAGAGTAGGCGAAATGCATTTGAAACCGTGGTTGAATCATCCCTACAGATGTGATAGCCTTTTTAAGCCTGTATATAAGCTGTCTTAAACTATCTATCTCCAATTTCCCTTGATTAATCTTGAAGTTTTCGATTTGTGTTAGTTCATGTGTGATGTCTATGAAAAGGTTTTGCTAATGTATTTTTGCGTCTCGTTGTACATGAGTTAGTGTTGCGATTTTGGTTTTCTATGTATCAGTAAGTTTCTAAATATCGCAGCTCGCTTTGGGTTTTGTTTGTCAAATCTCTCTTCTACTGTACTAAGCTGTCTAGATAGATTCTCGTATAAAAGGCTCGCACTCCACTCCGCTCCAAAATAAATAAATAAAAATAACTATTTCCAAAACCAAAAGAAAGTGTCTTTCTTGTAACAAAAATAACACTCGTGGTCAAATGAAAACTACTAATTTGAATTTGAATTTTTGTTTTCCTGGGTGATATGTACAAATCACTTTTGACAGGATATTTGTATGTACCCTTGTGTATAATCTTACTTAACATTATTGTTTAAGCTTTGTACTTAAAAAGGTCTACATATGTAAAGTACGCTACAAAGTGTATAAAACTCATTCACCATCTTATAATTGATATGATAAATAAACCCTAGTTAGAATTAGAATGTAATGATTGATCCCATTGCAATTCATGCATGCAAAACTTTGAAAAGATATAACATAAAGACCTTAATCATATTGTTCTAGTGTTTTAATATCACAATTAAGAGGACTTACCACTTGAAGCACTAATTGGTTAATTAAATATATTCCTACCCTACTAAGAGGGAATTCTACATATTGATTCAATTTCTAGTGAAGATCAATGTATACCTTGACATCTAGCAAAAATTATAATAGGTTCCCCAACAGAGAGAGAGAGAGAGAGAGAGAGAGAGAGAGAGGAAAAATCTTGGAAATGTCATTCGATGGTGAAACCATGCTTAAAATATAAGATTCACTTTGTGAGAACAACAAAAATACCATCTCGCTCTTTTCTTTCTTCGGTGCTACCTTCTTCATTTTTCCCCCCAAGATATGGGGTTCGACATTCAGGTGTATAATAGCTTTTATTTAAGAATGCATAAAACGTTCTATTTGTTGAGTCTACAATTTGCCTCAAATAAGACTACAAGAGGAGGCTTCCTTTACCAAATCATCCCAATCTCCTTGCTATCGAGTTTTAGTAACCTTAGTTGTCACACGTATTTGATTTGAAAGGTCAACCACATTTGAAACATAAACATCTTTACCCCGTTTATGGTTATAAATTGATTAAACTTACAAATGACCAACGAACCTATTGTTTTAATTTCTAAAACCATATTGAGCTGAGCTTGGAAACCCCAAAACTAGGACCAAATCAAATGGTTTATATATTCATAATTAAATTTTGGGCTCAATATATTCGATATTTTGAACGGTAATTCACGAAATTAGCAAATTAATTTCAATGAACATTTAAAATAATAAATGATGGTTTTCCATCGGAAAATATTGTTATCTAGAATTGTGACCTGTACTACATATAAATTTATCTCATTTTGGTCTTCTCCAAAAGCATATTCTCCCATTCCTCTTTTTACACACATATCTATGGGGGTGAAACAGAGAGGATTTGATGAATGAAATCTTTAATGGATTTGAAGTCAGGAATATAGAAAGTCTGGCGATAAAGTAAAGGAACTTTCTAAACAAGACACAGAGTTTTGGAGCAGAGGGGAACATAATGGCTTCCATGTTTATATTTCGTCGGGCTCATTTCTTCACAATATATAATTCCTTTGTTATCAATTAAGTTATGAAGTACTCGCCCACTGGCTACTATTTTATTTTTTTATTTTTTATTTTTTTTTCAGAAATGCTAAAGAGACAGAGATTGAGGACAGACATTGGGGACAGGGTCGAAGTGGTGCGATCTCGACTCTTTCTTTGAATTTTCCCCAATCCTTGTCCCTTCCTGTGTATTCTTAGCAGATCTCTTTTTTTTTTTCCTTCCACCCCTAGTGACAACATGCTTATGTCAGCATAATGCATATGCCAGGTACAGTTTACTGTTCATAAAAAGTTAGTTCTGTTTGGTTAATAAGAAATGAAAAAAGGCGTGCCAGAATGAGTCTTACTTTCAATAAATTTAAAATTGATGCATATGGATAATTTGGAAGGTGTCTTTCTCGAGAGCTTTGCAGCCATTATGAAGTAAAGAGGTTATATTCCACACAAAGTCAGTAATATACTACTAACGTGATGGAAATTCAATGAGTTAAATTTACGAGAAACATAAAACTTTTAGTTGAGAATTTATCTTATTATTTCAAAGATGGTTCGGTAACAAATAACTTCTTTTAGAGTGTGTCTTTTGATACGAAGGAAAAAATTGGCATTTTATCTTTTGACGTGATATATCCCCTTTTTGTACAACATGATTTTAAAAAAGCCACAAGAATTTTATAAGGAATAGGAGGAATATGCGATGATTTTCCCCCCCAGAAATCCCCAATAAAAAATATACATTATCCTGGTTGCTGTTAACAAGCTAGGCGTCTTTGTACTCTTATTTTTAATCTCTTTTAGCTTCCGAACAACCTATTCGATTTTGTGCTTAAGTTTGCTCTCACTTATTCTTAGTTTGGACTTTGGATCTAGATAATAGACGTGACGAGTCAAAAGACCAAAGATGTCGAAAACACAAGCATAATCTCGTTATACTTGTGTGATAGGGTCTTCGCATGGTCACATATATAGTGAAATCCTTTTAAATGATTCAAGCCTTGTAATCTCAAAGTGCCTTCGACTCGCTATGTCCTTATTCAAAGATCATAATTAGCTTAATCCCTCGTATACAAATTATTATTTTTATATTTAAACGATATTAAATGGATTCGACTCACTCTGTCCTTATTCAAAGATCATAAGTAGCCTAATCCCTCATATACAAATTATTATTTTTATGTTTAAACGATGTTAAATAGATACATCGGACCTAAGCAATTTCCTTTTTTTTTTTCCTTTTTTTTATTTTATTTTAAAGAAAGATGAAAAAAACCATGGAAAAGAAATGATGGTTAGCTAGCATGGAGCAATCAAGAGAGATTCGAAAGAGAAAAAGGGCAGTGTAGAGAATGATGTGGCGTGTAAGGTTTCATCCACTTCGAGAGATTTCTTTGGCTGCAGGGCTCGAGGAACAGTGATGATATACACTATACATAAATATATACATTTAGAAAGAGAAAGAGGAGAGAGAGTGAGACATTGATTCAAAATTTTACTTATATATATCGATGTGTTTTGTCTGTGGGGGCAGTGAGAAAGATTATAAGCACTTGAAACTCTTAACATGTCTTGTTTCTAATTTCTTCAAATCTATGCTTCAAACCTTTGAATAATCATTAGTGCATATACGTGGTCTCTTTTCCAAACCCATAATTTTACTTTGCCTTCTCTTTTTACTGCAAAGATTAATCTCTAGGTACAAGATATGTATAGTGATACATCCTAATTAGTTAGTGGAGTAGACTAATCCTATTTAATCCAAATCCCATATATATTATTCTCTTGACACATGTTTAACACATCGGACATGGAACATCGGACATGGACACATCACAACTTCTAATTAATAAGAAGATGGTAACATTACACTTTGACGTCTTATCATTTGTTAAAAAAATATAATGTGTTGAGATGTCAAAAATGTAATACAAAATGGTCAAATAAATGACAAGTTTGGAGCAATAGATCTCTACTCATTTCGCTATATAATTTCAAATTTTCTATCTTTAATGTGGGTTTTCATTCTTAAAATACCGAGTCTTAGTTAAGAGGAAATTTAGTTTGATTGGACGGATTGGTTCCTTTACTATTTAATTAGGATTTTATGGTGTGTTTTAATATTAATTATTGGGAGTTTTATTTGATTATATTTTTAGATTTAAAGAATTAGTTGGAATTTTTCTTACTTTTTCAAAAGCAAGATCGATGATAGGGTTTTCATGAATAGAATTTGAGATTTTCTCAATTCTTCCTTATTTTTCATATTATAAAAAAATCGGCAGATATTTGATGCTCATAATCTCTATATTTGATAAAATAAAATAAATTTTAGAATGTCAATCATCTTCCGTTTATTACAGCTTCATCAAAATTTCAAGCAAAGATATAAAAATAAAGTTTTTCCTATTATTGTAAACAATATTGCAAATGATAAATCAACACGTGTATATTTATTAAAAGAAAAAATAATTGATAATTTACAGAGATTGCATAAATGTTGGAAAAAAAAAGTGCAATTTACACAAAGCTCCTATAACATGATCAAATTCTCTCATCTTTGTGAGAAACTTTATAAGTGACTATTTTAATTAAACTAGGACTCTAATTATTGTCATGTAAACATGGGAAAGTGCAATGGCTTAAAAAATGACACATTTCAAACTTCCCTTTAGTGAAAAAACTCCAAGAATTAATGGTGGGCACCCCATATGAAAAATTTGTGCGCATGGTAAGTAGCACTCAGACATATATATATGCTTCTTTAGTGCTAAAATTATGCACAGAATTCTTTTTCGTAAATATTTCCACATGTGTATATATTTACATATGTGTACGTGCAAATATATATGGCGGCTAAAGTCACTTGTAACTCTTTATAACTTATACCCTAGTCACCTTATGTGAGCCCTCGTGGGGACTTTGTGCTTGCAAAATGCTAGTCTTAATTAGTCATGGGGGCCTTACTTGTCTAGGATGCAGGGTACATATTGGTTGATATGTAGTTGTTTGGGACTTTGCATGGTGTTTTTTGAGGGCCATATTGAATGGATGATTTTACTTCGGATAAAGTGAGGGATTAATGGTTTTGTAAATTTGACAATGAGATATTGGGCTTCATCCGACATGTGAAAACCCCACATTGAACCTTATTAGTGGGTTAATGATGAACTCGTGCAAAATAATATGGGGGTAAGAATTTTTATAGTAAAAAAGTATTTAATTAATTATATATATATATATATATATATATATATATATATATATCTTGCATACAAGATGACATGCAGTAGGATAATCTGGACATGTTGCAGGAAGTCCATTGGCGGGACAATAGTGGGTTAGGGTTAAATGATGTTGTTGAGGTGGAATGTGATTAAAAGTTAATTTGTGGGTCCAAATCAAGATTATGGCTGGAGGGTTCTACTTATTTAATTATGCATATTCTCTGCTTTGTCCCTCTTACTTATCCAAATTCAAACCTTTTAGATTTTGATTTCATCTTTTGATGTAAAAATCAAGATTTTGTTATACTTTTGAAGTAAGATTTGGTTCAAAATGTGGATAACTTTATCCTTAAAGTTGAAACTAGTTCCCAACACTTTGCCATATATTATTGTATTTTAGCCCATAAATATAATACATACATTCACGTAGTGTTTGGAGTTAGGTGCTTGGCGTGCATCATAATTTGATTGTGAGAATATTGTCCACATATATACCATTATTAACTCAAATATTTGGTTCTAACTCCAAATTTCAATTTGTTGTCTAACCATATTAATTCTTACTAATTAAGTTCACATTTTGATTAAATCATGTTGCAAGAGAAGAAAATATAAAAAGAACTTAAAGCATAAATACAAGACTTGATTATAACATTATTGACTGATGACCATAGGTCATGAGCACCTACCACACGTTTATCCCTACTTATAATAAAATATGTTCAACAACTCCTCTCCATTATTATTATAGCTAGTATTTATTCGAAAAATAGATAACAACTATCAAATAACAAATTAGCAAATTTGTATTTATCCTTTGGTTTGAATTTGACAATTTTATCATTTCAAAATTTTCTGATCTTATCACTCATTTGATCCTCATCATTTTTATAGCCAAGTTGTGTGATGTTTCTAACATCCTATTGCAAATTGTACTGGGACTAAAGGCACATTTTGGTTCAAAAAATTGAGAGCTGCTATTAACATTGGTTTGTTGAAGAAATTAAAATTGATTTTTATCTTCCTTCTTGCAAAGATATATCACTTGTGTATATAAGCATTTCAAGTGCTTCTCATACTGTATGGGTTGTATCTGAGCCTATAACGTATCTCAGGGTTTCTTCAAACTATTGCGATGATCCAACCATGAATGAGAGGATGAGACTTTCACTGGGCAATAAATTCATATGTTAATTTTGAAGTTTTTGTTTGTGTGTGTATTGTTTGATTTAATGTAATATATTTGGTGGGGACAAGATCTTCATTGGTGAAATGATCAATTTGTTCTTGAAGTCTTGAACTATTTGTCAATTTCGGTATGAAATTTTCTGCTTTCATTGTTTTGTTTGGATTGGTGGGATGTACTTGATGGAAGAAAATTAATGAGAGATGAGTGTAAGAAGTTGTCAACATTTACGGATGGTAAAGTGATAGTAGAAGAGAGGACTTATAGTGTGTCGAGTGCTCACAATAGCTTTGATACCAAGTAAAAATATAAAAAGAAGTTTAAAAATGAATAAAAGACTTGGTTTTAAAATTATTGACCGACAACCATAGAACATAAGTACCTAGGACACATTTATTCCTTTTTATAATAAAATAACAACTCTCCATTATTACTGTAGCTAGTGTTTATCCAAAAAATTAATAATAACTATCAAATAACAAATTAACAACTTTGCATTTATCCTTTGATTTGAATTTGACAATCTTACTACTCCAAGATTTTCTAGTATACTTATCTCTCCTTTGATCCTCATCATTTATGTTGTCAAGTTGTGTGACATTTCTAACGGCAAGATTAAATACAATCCAAGGAAAAAAGAACAAAGTGAAGATAAAGAAGAATTCCATAATTTGTGGAGTGCAAGTTAGAGTATTCAATTTTTTTCCCCTTTGGTTTTCATTCAATTTTTTTCCCTAGTTTCAAGGCATGGTGATGTCTTCAATTTATCATTTGTGATCTTAAATGATGATTCGTAGCTAAAAATTTGTTAGGACAAATGATGTAGTCTAGTTTGAACATTTGATTTTGATTATCAAGTTTTAACTCTTAGTATGATTTTGTGCATCATTTTTATAACAATTCTTAATTCTTCGATTATATGGTCAATAGTTGATTAATTTGTGAATGAGAATGACACCAAGAGGGAAATTACTTATTTGAAAGTTCGGTCTAGAATGCTACGCACCACTTGTGATTTCGCAAGATGCTCTTGATTACCAAGTTTACGTTCTAGATTACTATACAATTTAGTTTGACCTTACATGCGAAATTAATTTAATTAAAACAAGAAGTCACTTTTAATTTGTTTCTAGATGGTTAATCATACAATTCAATTATCCCTATGTTTAAATGCCGCAATAGTAATATGGAAATCTGTAAATAACACCAAACTTGTTGACGAAGAAACCCCATGTAAAAAAAAATACGGGACCAAGTCAGTTACCTCCACTATAGTCAATATGGATTATAGTGCAATTTTAGCTTAGCAAATTCCACTAGTTCCAGCTGTTGTAATTCCTATAATCACCAAGATCTGAGATGCCCCACATCTTCCCGATCTAATATAGTTAAATACTCTCTAGCCACTCCACTAGACTTTCCGATCTATTCCATGTAGCTTTCAAGATCTGCTGTCTCACCAGCTTTCCGATCTTCTGTCAATTGTCTCTTCCAAGTGAAATTCCAAGAATCTCATGTTTTTGTGCTTTACTTGCATTTGAAGTCCACTTCTCTCAATGTCCAATGAGAGAGTTCGTTCCTCAAAGAAATAAGGAAGCCAGTTGTTTTGAATTCAGAGGATTTGATGTTTTCCAAAACTTGGTTGCCAAATCTCAAGAATGAATGTGATTCCACTAGTTGAATTGTGTTCTTGAATCTCTCAAAAATGTTATCAATGTGTTGATTATATGAAGTACGATGAAGCAACCTCAGAAAAATCGTCCATGACTTGGATATTTATATTTGGAGGTGAATAGGAAGTATGGACCGTGTAAAACTCTCCAAAAACGCCACTTAGGGTTGGCCACGTAATATTGTCGCTCGAGTGACACCTAAAGAAAAGCGGGCAAAAGCTTATTCGCTCGAACGACGTATAGGTGACAAGCGAGCGACGATGATTCTATTTCTAACGCTCGAGCAATAACTTGACGAGCAGCTAGTGAAAATCTGACGAGTTTTCTACCTTGTTCCAAACTCAAACCTTAATCTAAACCATCTATACAAATTGCAACACAAGTCCTTGACTTTTACAAAAGTTTAATTAAGTCCTTTTTGTTCACAGACATGTCAGTTACAATATAAAATCTAACAAACTCCCTCTTTGGCATTCTGTGACAAAACTATACAAAATAAGTCAAGGTGTTGTAATCAGTCAAAACTAAACTGGCAAAGTACCTAATCATTGATTCTCGCATTCCTTGTTAAACCTGTTTTCTGAAATCCAAAACTTACATACAAAGTGTGAAAGCACGTGATACAGGAAATGTAACGATTAAGCACTTAGTCATAAATCATCATGCTAGTTTGAGATGTGACATTAATGTCAATCAAAACACCAACCGAAATATTAACATCATAAAACATTAAAAATTCAAACAGCTATGGATTATGATGTGGAATACAATGCAATGCAAATGCAATGCACAAATTCTCCCTTACTGCAAACTCTCAACTTTTTTATGCGATAACAATATATATCTATGTTCTCCCCAACGATCCCTAGACATAAAATGCAATATGTTCCCCCCTCAATTATATATTATCTCCCCCCTTTTGTCACAAATGTTAGAAGAGAACAATATTAAAATCAACTAAAGCATCAACATATAACAACTTAAACAAGTGCAGTTGATAGCATGCATATGTAAAATCAATAAGTAATAATCCTTCCTACATACTCAGTTTAAGTCAAAAAGGAGTAAATTGTATAAGTGACCCATGTGTGTAAAGTGTCACTAATCCAAAACAAGCAGCATTCCAAACTTTAATTTTGTGAGAATGAATATATAAAACATCATTGCCAATAAGTTTATTCTCCTACTTATGAAAGTCAAACCATTAAACACATTAGGACCTTTAAATAAAGCTATTTTTGCATGAATAAGCTTCTTTTCTCTTCTCCCCATGTCTTTAAGCATTTATATTTTTTTCAAAATTTTCACATATTTTTAGCACATCAAATTTTTTTTATCTTAAGTGCAGGTTTTTTTTTATTAGGTGATTAAGATGATCCCTGTAGCAAACTTTAAGTCGGTTAACCCAGGTCAGTTGTCCATTGGCATTAGATTATAAAAAACTCTGCAGGCTTAATTATTCGAGTTAAATAGGCCCCGAAAAAGAACATTAAGATATTGAGCTTTTTATTACGAGAGGTACACTTACGCTTATGTCTAATAAAAGTGGCCAATTCATGTTCAAAGTCACCTTACTAACATGTGATTGCCATCTCAAATCTCACTCATACAGTTAAGTTCCACTAACACTATCATAGTGTGTGCAATGCAAATGATACATGAAGACACATATACTAAATACTCTATAATAACCTAAGTAAGCAATGGAAATTATGCTGTAGCTCATCAATTTAGCTCGCACATGTTCATAACATGCATGTTTAAGACTGTTATATATCATACTGTAGTAGAAATATCCATATCCGATTTTTCTTTTCATTTTTCAATTTTTTTTTTTGTGTTTTTATTTTTTAAACAAGAATGCCTTACACACAAAAAAAAAATGTCAAGCAAACAAAACCAAGCAGAATGTGCATGTGCCAATACAAACATACTGAAAATGCATACAAATGCAACTAATACCTAAAAAGCAATAAACAAATACAAGTGATACATGCATAAATTATATAATAGTTAAGCACAAGCATGTACCAAGAATACCTAATCAGTTAGGTATAAGAGTGCTCTTTCCTTTAAGAGCACCTTGATCTATCTCAAGATTTTGCAGATCACTCATTTTTTCCCATATCTGCCTAGCAGGAGAACGGTTCCTAGATAACTATGTCATCAATTTGGTCAAACGATTCGTTTGACCAGTAAAGAATCCAATTTGACCAACAGACACGTGATTTTTGTTTCTATTGAAGTTCATGTTTCTATCTTTGTTCAAGTATTGATGACATCTAAGGCGTATGCAACCTAACTCTCGACAGTGATAACATGTGGGGTTAGGCACATGTTTGGCTGGTCTGTAGCAGGGACAAATGTGGTTTTGGACGTGCTAACAATATTATGATCTTTTCCCTTGTTTCTAGACCCCCCTTATTTCCAGCCGGCTTGCCCATTCCTAGAATGTTATCTAACTTTGACGAACCACTAGTGAAGGAAAGCAATTGAGACTTAGAAAACTCTAGATCCCTCACAAGGTTGTTAACATGGATTTCTAAAGTCTCATTCTCGACGATCAGCTCATTGATGAGATTCTTAACCTGAGTTTCCAAAGTTTCATTCACAGATTACAGTTCACTCAGGATTGAGGTAGAATCCCTAATGCACGCTACTAACTTCTCTCTCCAATTGAAGCTCCTCAATCATCGTACTTAAGGCTTTGTCCTTATTAAGAATCTTAAGACTCTGCTCATACATTTTCTCATATGCCTCTTGGATATTTTCCCCATTCTTAGAATATCTTTCAATTTTCTCGTCGCTGTCTATGTCCTCATCTCTTTCACTCTCATGGTTAGATCCATTCTTAACCCTAGCAACGAAAGCTATATAATTTCCATTTTTCTCACGAGTGAATTTCTCACTCTGATTGTTCGAGCTAGACTTGTTATTAGTGAGAATAGCATTCATAGCCTTTTCCTGATTTCTTCTACTATTAGGGCATTCATTCTTCACATGACCAAAGCCTCGACAATTATGGCATCTCACTGATTCAGATCTTTTCCTAATTTCAATAGGGGCACCTCTGTGTCTCTCCTAAGGCTTCTTTTTATTCCTAAGCATTTTCTGGAATTTCTTAGCAAGATAAGCTAACTCCTCCTTAGTTGGTGAATCAAAATCAGAAGATTCGATCCGATTATTCCTCACAAATTTCAAGGCCAAGGACTTTTCTTTTGAAGGTTTATCTAGGGTCAGCTCGTAAGTCTGGAGAGACCCAACTAACTCTTCCACCTTGATAGAAGCTATGTCCTTAAATTCCTCAATTGTCGTGACTTTAGGCCTGAATCGCTCAGGTAAAGATCTAAGAATTTTTTTCACAATTTTAGGCTCGAGAATTTTCTCTCCATGTTGAAACTATAATTTACTATGTCGTTTAAACTCGCATAAAACTCATCAAAAGTTTCATTCTCTCTCATTCTAATTTCCTCAAACCTCGTGGTTAGCAATTGCAACTTAAAGTTTTTAACCACTTGAATTTCCTCATGTGTGGTTTCTAAGATATCCTGAACTTTTTTCGCTACCTCACACATGGACGCTAGCCTAAACTCTTCTTGGAAAACAGCCATGAATAGGGCATGTAGGGCTTTGCTATTCCAATTACATTCATCCAATTGTGTTTTAGACCAACTAGCAATGGGAATGACGGTTACTACATTATCTACTGTTGTACTAGGAGCACTCCACCTATTCACCACACTCAACCAGATTCGTTCATCCAAAGATTTAAGGAAAACTCTCATCCTAACTTTCTAGTAGGCATAGTTACTACCATCAAAATAGAGCGGAACAGAAAACGAAGTACTCATCTAGACAAATTAAGGTCACAACACGTTTTTAGGCTCTGATACCACTTGAAAGTTTGGTCTAGAACGCTACACATCACTTGTGATTTCGCGGGACGCTCTTGATTACCAAGTTTACGTTCTAGATTATTATACAATTTAGTTCGATCTCACATGCGGAATTAATCTAATTAAAGCAACAAGTCACTTTTAATTTGTTTATAGATGGTTAAGCATACAATTCAATTATTCATATGTTTAAATGTCGTAATAGTAATATGGAAAGCAGTAAATAACATTAGGTTTGTTGATGGAGAAACCCAACGTGGGAAAAACTCCGAGACCAAGTCAATTACCTCCACTATAGATAATATGGATTATGGTACGATTCCAGCCTAGCAAATTTCACTAGTTCCAGCTGTTACAATTCCTAATCACCAGGATCTGCTGTGCCCCACAGCTTCCCGATCTACTACGGTTAGATACTATCTAGCCAATCTACTAGACTTCCCGACCTACTCCCTGTAGCTTCCAAGATTTGTTATCTCACCAGCTTCCCAATCTTCTGCTAATTGTCTCTTCCAAGTGGAATTTCAAGAACCTCATGTTCTTATGCTTTTCCAGCGCTTGAAGTCTACCTCTCTCAATGCCCAATGAAAGAGTTCATTCCTCAAAGAATTCAGGAAGTTAGGTGCTTTGAATTTAGAGGATTTGATGTTTTTCCAAAATTTGGTAGCCGGATCTCAAGAATGAATGATTGATTCCATCAATTGAATTGTGTTCTTGGATCTCTCAAAGATGTTATGAATGTGTTGAATATATGAAGAACAACGAAGCAACCTCAGAAAAATCATCCATGATTTGGGTATTTATATTTGGAGGCGAATAGGAAGTATGAGCTGTGTAAAACTCTCCAAAGACACGACTTAAGGTTGGCTACGTAATACTATTGCTCAAGCAACACACTAGCGAAAAGAGGGCGATAGCTAATTTGCTTGAGCGACGATTTTTCTGTTTCTAATGCTCGTACAGCTAGCGAAAATCCGGCGAGTCTTCTACCTTGTTCCAAACTCAAACCTTAACCTAAACCATCTATACAAATTGCAATCCAAGTCCTATTTTTTATAAAAGTTCAATTAAGTCCTTTTTTGTTCACAAACAAACCAATTACAATATAAAACCTAACATTATTTAATCCAATTTAATAAAATTCGGAAATTTTTGAACTGAAGATAAAGACATGCTTCCATAATTTCTGTGGTCGTTAGATTTCTTGATGATTGAAAGCATTTAGATGTAGAGAAATTTTAAGTTTAAGTATAATTGATTTTGTAGGGAGAGGTTATCACTTAATTAGAGAAATACGGCCAGATACAGTTATTATACATTGTTACTAGTGTAGATTAGTTTTTGGTATTAAACTTATCCGGTATTAAATCGTTACTAGTGTAGATTCGTTTTTTGTAAAAATACCAAATCTTCATTACTTTGTGCACCGATTCGATTAATAGATAAGACAAATTTAAGTCAATATTGAGTAGCTTAGTCATCATGGAATGACACTTTATTCGTCACTATATTATTTTTTGCGATATAAAGTGCTATTTTTACGAGCATACATCACCTAGTGGTTTATAATGAGGTATGCGGTTTTCATTAATTAGCCATAAAC
>NW_019242592.1:515053-521329 GCF_002742605.1 Olea europaea var. sylvestris | reverse complement strand
CCTTCCGAGGGCTCACTCCTTAGGGGATGAATTGAATTGGAAATCAACATAATGTTTGATTCGAAGAAAATCCATTTGACAATTTCTTCAATAATGGAATCTCATTTTAGGAATGGGTCTTGTTAACCCTAGGTTTCTTTCCGAACTTGTATCAAACATCTCGCGTGTCTTGAAATTGCACGCGAAAATGGGTTGTGTTTTTGGAAAGTGCTGTAGCAGATTTCGACGGTCCTCATTTGGTGATAATAACGAAGAATTGGGTGTCCAGAATAAGCATATACTTGCTAACAGGTTGTTAGAGATCGTGAATGTCCCGTCACACAATTTCAGGTTAGAGTATTCTGTTCTTACACAGCGTGGTTATTACCCCGAAACCCCCGGTAAGGAAAATCAAGATAGTTACTGTATCAGAACGAATATTCAGGGTAACCCTGATGTTCATTTCTTCGGTGTATTTGATGGACATGGACAGTTTGGAACCGAGTGTTCGAATTTTGTTAAGGATAGGCTTGTCAATATATTATCAAACGATGCTGTGTTATTAGATGATCCTGTTATGGCTTATAGTGCTGCATTTTTGGCAGCAAATGATGAACTTCACAATAGTGATATTGATGATGCCATGAGTGGCACTACGGCTATAACAGCTCTCGTGGTTGGGGATGAACTTTATGTTGCAAATGTTGGTGACTCCAGAGCAGTGTTAGCTGTCAAGGAAGGGAATAAAGTTCTTGCTCAAGATTTATCTTGTGACCAGACGCCATTCAGGGCAGATGAATGCCAGAGAGTGAAGCTTTGTGGGGCTAGGGTTCTGAGTACTGATCAAGTGGAAGGGCTTAAGGATCCCGGAATACAATCTTGGGGAGATGAGGAAACCGCGGGCGGTGATCCACCAAGGTTGTGGGTTCAGGATGAGATGTATCCAGGAACTGCATTTACCCGGAGTGTTGGGGATGGACTGGCGGAGAAGATTGGTGTGGTTGCTGATCCGGAAGTGTCAATGATACAGCTCACAGCTAAGCATCCATTCTTTGTTGTTGCGAGTGATGGGGTGTTTGATTTCCTACCCAGCCAAACTGTAGTGGACATGGTACATTATACATCTAATGCTGTCAGAATTATTTCAATCATTGCTAATTTTCATTTACACCTTCATCGTTAACGTTTTGGAAGTTTACTCACAAATAAGCTGCTTTTGTTTGGCTGCTGCTAGGGTTAATTTTTCTTTAACTGATGTGCATGCATATGAAAAACTAGACACAGTCAAATGTGAATTGCATGCTGTTTTTAATTTTTACAAGTGTATCTTTAATCATGTAGTCTATTATTGTTTTGGATAAAATAAAAAACACACGAAAAAGGTTAATTGCATAAAAAATATATAAAAGTGCAATGTGGGTGATAAAGCTCTTGATTATTCGATGTAGACTTCCTTCTCCTCACTGACAAATGGCCTTAAAATGTATATTTTTTTGTTTGTGTTAAAAATTTATATGCTAAATATATTGGGATACAAATGTAATAATATGGTGGAGAGAGGCTTGCGGCATAATTTTGTGGAACCTGAATAAAGGTTGAACCCCAACCTTAAGGGTCTCTCACCGCCCCTGCCCTGGAGCATCGTGAGGGAGGTAAATCGCAGGTTATGCCTTCAAAGGTACAGGGTGGAAGGCTGCCTGTACACGTGTACGTACCCAAGAGCCAAATCCATATTTCAGTATTCGAACCCTTGACGCGGCAGCCTCAAGTAAAGCTGGATTTCTCCACCCTCCCCTTTTACCACTTGGAGATGTGCACTGGGGGCTTTGTGAACCTGAATAGGTTTGAAGTTGGATGGGTAGTGAAATGTGAACAGTATAATGGTGACATATATATTATTACTTAAATACGCGTATGGGAGAATGCATGTATATGAATAATACACACACACACACACACACACACATGTGCACAAGCGCAAGTATTTAATTAAGGGTTCATTAATGATAATTATTAATTGAGGGGCAAATCAAGAATTATCAAATATTAGTGAGGGCATTGTTGTCTAAAAAATGATCAACTCATGTGACACTTAAATGTTATAGATATGGATTTGAGAAGTTCGACGGTAGTCAAATATCAAACTCCATAAATGTAAAACATACCAACAATTATGAGAAAAAATTTTGCCCAACTTTGGAGGTTCTGTAGTAATACTCGATTCTTCTTTAACTTAGGGAGCTTGCAAAATATTTCATTGAACATGCTGGCAAATGGACTCGAGTAAATTTCCGATGATTGAGAAAACTATAATTTCCCGTGAACATGAAAATGCTGGTTGATTTTGATATATCAAAATTCAATGGTAATTCTTGTAGATGTGTTAGATCCTTGTCTCTAATACCATTTTGAGTTATTCATATAAACGTCCAGGTAGGCATTGCTAACAATCACTCCTCAGTACCCACCCAGATGCATGGCTAAGGTGTTTTTATTATTTTGATCTTAGTTTGCCGGAGGGTTGGAGTGCCTTTTTTTTTTTTTTTTTTTTTTTTTTTTGGGAATTAGAATTGCATTGTAAAATTTAAAGGCCATGAAATTGGGAATAAAGTGTATAATAGCATTTCAATTTCTATTCGATGTAATAAAATTCTATTCTGATGCAAATGGACGGACTGAATCACAAACTCTATATTCCTTTTTCAAATCCTGTATGTTATTATTATTATTATTATTATTATTATTATTTTTTTTTTTTTGAGTTGATTGATAAAGATAGCATGGAGCTTAATCAATTAGCATATCTAGTGAAAATGTAATTTGGGATTTCGTTTTTCATGTTTTCATCAATGCTCATATGACTACTCTCTTGTACTCGTATGCTTACCGCATTATAATTGATGCTTCCAAGTATAGGCAGCAGTGCTGTAATCTCTTTTTCCGATTACACCTGACATTAGTTTGCATCTATCTTTGCAGGTTACCAAATATGCTGATCCAAGGGATGCGTGTTCTACCATTGCTGCAGAATCATATAAACTATGGTTAGAGCATGAAAATCGGACAGATGATATAACAATCATCCTTGTACAAATTAAAGACTTGACTAATGTATGAATGATTTGATTCTCACTTTAGTGTTTCATGGCCTCTCTTATTTGAATATCATTTTCCCTAATGGTTATTACTTCAATCTAAAATTCACAAGTCAAATACCGGAGAAATATGGTTTCCTTTGATGGCTTTACTACATTTAGAGTTTTTGTTACAACACATAATTTTATCCTTCATATTTCTGTGTTACTGCGATGGCTGGAAATAATGTCTTTTTTGTCATTAAGGCCTGATGAATCGACACACAAGGATCGGTGCTACTAGCCAAGTGTCTCTATGTTGAGAAACTGTTAACAAAATGCCCAACGCATGGCTGCTGCATCTTCTGCTATTAATCAATCTGAGTCCAGCTGAATTGCCATTTTATAGATATATATGTTTTTGTTTATTCTAAGTCACTGATATTTTTTCAGCTGCAACTTTTAGTGCCACAAATGGATGTGGTGAAGAAAATGTTAGGTCAAGGAACTCCAGATATGTTGTATTTAACTACTACTGGATATATTTCAGCTTACCTATTTCCTAACTTCTGTGTAATGTCATTTATCTCTCTCTCTCACTTTCATTTTGAGGGTTTTTGATGGAGATCGTTATGGATATTCTAAGAAAGACTGCCATAAACTAGACATGAGTTTAAGTCAAAAGAATGAAAACCCATAGTTACTAGTTTAAACTAATTAATTTCCTATTCTGTTAGTTTAGTAGTTTTCCTTGTTCACTTGAGATTTCAAGTAGAAATACGTGTACGGGTTTTTATTATACTGACCATTGAATCTCACGACTCTTCTCTTTCTCCCTCTTGTTCCCTCTTGTTCTCTATGCAGTCTGATTCGATATTGTACTACAAGTAATTTGACACAGAAGCAGGTGCTAGGATGAAGCGGTGAACTGATTCTTAAGACCTTATTCCATGTAATTCTGCATCCCAGGAATTGGCCGTGTGCTTCATGCACAAATCTCGATAAGTGAATGGAGTTGTTTGAGAATGGTAACTTTTCGCATTGAACATACCCAATTTTGATAACTAGTTAACGGTAAAATCAATTTTCTTGTCATAGATCAAATGTATATTCATCTTTCTAGTTTCTCATTCTGCAGGGAAATCTTGCAGTATGGATAGTGGTAATTGTATTTTGCTTCGGGATACGTTATACTTTGCTGTATGGGTTGATTAATATTGATGACTCAGTTTTTTAATAGCTTTGAAGAGACATGCCTATAAACTGTTAGTACATGCTTACTACGTAGTATTTGATTGGATTAGACAATATAATAAACTATGGGAGTGTTTGTGAGTAATTTTTACCCCCATTGTTATTTTAGTATTCAAGCCGTTAAGTTCGATTTTTTCTCTCACAAGTGGTCCCCACTTTTCTCCAAACAGTCATAAAATCAATTCTCAAAATTGCTCCTGAATGGAGTCTATATTTTAGTTTATTTTTCTTCTAGAATACTGTCAATAATGTACGGTGCACTGTGCACCTTACTGAACAAGCCAGCCATTATAGTTGAACATAACAATTCCATATGGGAACAATTCAGCTAATTTATCAGCTTCTTTGGTAGGCTTCGCGGCTGATACCTGATGACAGCCATCGGTATTCACTGGATCGACCCCTGAATTGAGAGGGTTGTAGCCAAGGTCATGAATGGCTATGGCTTGTACAGTGAGGAGCCTGAGAATTTCGTTCTTTTGAAGTTTCTCGGTCATGAATGGAAATATTATCATTACTCCCACCAGGTGTAAACGTGTTTGCCTATTCTAGTAAGGAGCTTGAAAGTGCTACTTGGAGAAGGGATCTTTCTATCTACGGTCAAAAACCCCACGGGGAATACCCCTGGGACAATGTAGCAGAATCTGATCAGTTTTGCTTATGAACGCACATTAATAAAGGGTCATAGTAAAGAATGAGATTAAGTGCTACTTAAAAGTAAATTAAGAGAAGTTACTTATAAACAAAATTACTATACTTTAGCCAAACAAGTTCCATTTTTTTCCTTGAACACCTTGGTAAATTGTAAACTATTTAGGTATCAGAGATTGAAACACTTATAATCAATGTACGAACAAAATACTAAGCATATGAATTTCAACAATAAAAGAGGCGTTAAGTATATTTTATTTAGCAATTGTAGAAACTTCTTCGAACTACATTTTTCAGCTTTTACACTTAAATATAAATTGACAAGTTTCAAAGTAGTTGTCATAGGGATGAAAAAACCTTGTAGTTTTTAAACATGCGTCGTTATGCACGAATGTGTGTGTGTGTGTGTGTGTGTGTATATATATATATATTTTTTTTAATTCAATGATTCAAAATTGTTTCCAAGTGCAACTCTTTTATATGATATTGTTCCTCCTCTTTAAAGGACATGTGATGATTCTTATTATACGAGGTGTTGAAATGCAATGGTTTATTCACTCCTCACTTTTGTTACTCTTTTTCCAACCTTAAAATTATGTAGCTGAAAAGAAGTTGTAAACTTAGCCTTGTTTATTTCCCTTTAAAACAGAATGCTTCGATTTTCGTAATCATTTTCAAGCATACATTCATGTAATAAAATATTCTGCATATAAATTCAAAAAAAAATTCTACTTCTTAATCACGCAATTTCCATAAAGTTATTATTCAAAATATCATTTTTTTCCCTCAATAATGATCATCAAATAGGATATTGATGAGAAAGTTATAGTTAAAAAGAAAAAAAAAAAAAATTCCCCTTCCTACTTAAAATAAATAAATAAATAAATAAAATATTTATGAAGGGTCACAGGACCTGTCAAAAGCCCAGTAACATAATACAAGGGTGGGTGCTATGCAGCGTGTTGTGCTGGTCTAGAGCACGCATATAATGTAGTTATAACACGTGCACATAATGTAATGTATAAACCAAACAAAAAAATAAAATAAAAGTTTCAATTCTTCCCCAAAAAATAGAGAACATATTAAGGGCTGTTTGGGCCCAATTTTTTCACCCAAAAAATTGATTTTTTGATCGTTATTTCACTATTTCAGACGTCATATTTCACTTCTTCTCTGTGGACCCCACTTTCGATCAAAAAATCAATTCACAAAATCACTCCCAAACTCTAAAGAATGGCTGGAAGAGAGAGATGCAAAGCCTAACAAAATGGAAAAACAAGAAAGAAACAGACACAACTATCCATAACCTCGTTACACA